>NW_015172027.1:94163-137896 GCF_001447785.1 Gekko japonicus | reverse complement strand
GAGAGCTGACGTGGTGTGGTGGTGAAGAGCAGTGGACTGCAATCTGGAGAACCGGGTTTGGTTCCCCGCTCCTCCATGTGAAGCCTGCTGGGTGACCTCGTGTCAGTCACAGCTCTCTCAGCGTTGTTCTCTCAAGAGCAGTTCACTCAGAGCTCTCTGAGCCCCACCTACCTCGCAGGGCGTCTGTGGTGGGGCGAGGAAGGGAAGGCGATCGTAAGCCCCTCTGAGACTCCCCTCGAGTAGTGAAAAGCAGGGTATAGAAACCAACTCTTCTTATTTATAAGGTGTATATCTGTAACCCCACTGGCCTGGTGGATGCTGGGCTTGACCAGGAAGGAGATAGAGAAGGAGGAAGGGTGTAGTATTGTCTCCCATGCCCCCCCCGACCCCCACCTAAATTCTGAAGCGATAAGGTTCCGAATGCTACCGCATCATTAGGAGGGCTCTTAAGTTCCCTCCCAGGAGACTCAGGTCTCTTTAGCTCACTTGCAATGTCACCTCCGCCTCCTGTTTCTAGGAAGCAGCCAGGGCTCATTATCAGGCACAGGGAAGCATGTTTACTCACGGCACCATCCCCTGAGGTGTTAGACAGTCGTCATGGGTACCACTGGCAGGTGGCACTTCTCAGTGTTGTTTTCGCTTGTTTGTCCTAACCAGTAAACTCTGACTGGTACCTTGGTTCTCTCCTCCTGCCGCTCAGCCCAACCCGCAGCCCCAAGGAGTCCTGGAAGCAGAGGTTCTCTGTGTTGCTGACACCCTTCCTTTCCTCTGTCCTTGCAGGCTTCTGTACTGTGGTCCATTTCCTATTACTCCTCCCCGTTCGCTGCATTTTACCTGTACAGAAAAGGTATGGGCCGCTACCGGGTGAATCCCTGAGCAAGATGTTCTGGCTCCAGTATAGCATCTGGGAGGTTCTGACATTTTGGTGATTGTCACAGAGGGTTTGAGAGTGTGCCGGAGCGCACTTGGCGCCGCAGGAGACCTGCTGCTGTACTGTGTTAAGTTTCCAGTGAGCCCCAAAGTCCCTGTTCACAAAGGAGGCTGCCTGCTGCATCTCTGCATGATTTGGTGTTCATTATGTTGGGTGGGATTGGCTCGTTCAGCCCCTCCCAATAAAAAGGGACAGCAGAATTACTACCCAAGCATCCCTTCCTGGGGTCCTGTTCAAGAGGGCAAATACAGAGACTAAAGAAATTTCAGGTCTTCTTGCACATTCTAAAGGGAAAGTTTTGGATTGAGGGAAATGTGCCTCTAATATAAATTCAGAGGGAAAGTGTGCCTCACCGATCAGATCTAGTAGATTTTCAGATCCCTTTTCCCTCAGGGAGTTCTGGGTAAAGTACATTGTTCCCCTCCACCACCTCGATCTTATTACAAGGTTGTTGTGAGGCTGAGAGCATGAATGCCCAAAGGTCACAGCTTCATGGCCAAGGGGGGGAAATTAGAACTCAGGTCTCTCCAGCCCTAGTTCAAGACTGTCCCTGCACCACATCAGTTTTCAGATATTTGGGAGCCATACAGAGGGCTGACTCTCTCTTTAAGGAGAGTGCTTAGAGAAGAAGGGTATTCTTTCCCCATATAATGAAGCAGCTGCGTCTCAGCCCCTGACAAAAGGTCCCTTGTTTAGGGATGCATGAAGAATGTGTCAAATTCACAACAGGGTGCCATTTTCAAGGGCAAGGCAAGTGTGAATTTTAATTGGAATGCTCAGTTCCTGGGTTGCATATTCTTCCTCAGAACTCTCATTGTTCCCAGAATGCAACAGCCAGCCAAGAAATAAGACAGCTTTGTCACTTGTTTCTGTTTCATAATACGCTTGGCTTTTATCTGGAGCAGTGATCCACAATGTGGTGCCCTCCACTGAGTTTCCTGGCACCCTTTGTTGCTTTGACCAAGCAAAGAGGCATCGTCTTTGATGTGTTCCACACAGGTTATCTGCCCCGAGTTCAATGTTTTGTGAAAGTGCATGGGGGGGGGAGGTTCCCCCTCTGGGTTTTCCCCTGTTTTTTTCCTCAAATCTTTGTCATGCCAGCTTTTCTCCAAAGTAAAGCCTGGATGGCTGCTATGTGAGTGGGGAAATTCAGATTTTCTGTCCCTCACGTCTCCCATTTTCCTTGACCCTGTCCCTGCGGCAGCCATTTCCTCCCCTTGCCACCGGGTGGCTTTTTAGTTTTTTGAAATATCAGTACTAGAATATCAATATGCCATTATAACAGCACGTGTAGTGAATTCTCTGAATTCTTTGCTATTGTTTTTAGAAAAGGAAGTCTCTATCTTTTTCCTTTGCAGAGATATAAGGAAAAAAGGAGGGGGACAGAGACTTACTCTTTTTTTCTAATGAAAGCAGAGAATTCAGGAAAGTTGCTACACCTATAGTTACAACAGTATCTCTCCTTATATATAATTGAATAGTGGGTGCCAAAGTTCTAATTCTAAAATGCACTCCCTTAGTGTATGGCTGATGGCACTGCTCCTCAGCATATATCGCCACCAATCAGAAGGCAAAGCCCGGGTCCCGCCCACACCACAACTGCTGCAACAACCTGGTCTTTTGCATATGGAAGCTGATTGGACTTCACTCCATTCCACACCTCAAACTCCCCCCCCCCAATCTTTTGAACTATGGTGCTGGAGAAGACTCTTGAGAGTTCCTTGGACTGCAAGGAGATCAAATCAGTCAATCCTCAAAGAAATCAACCCTGACTGTTCCCTGGAAGGCCAGATAATGAAACTGAAGCTCAAATACTTTGGCCACCAAATGAGAAGGGAGCACTCACTGGAGAAGACCCTGATGCTGGGAAAGATTGAAGGTCAAAGAAGACGGGGACGGCAAAGGATGAGATGGTTAGACAGTGTCATAGATGCAACGAACATGAAATTGAGCCAACTTCAGAGGACGGCGGAAGACAGGAGGGCCTGGCAGGAGATGGTCCATGGGGTCGCAAAGAGTCAGACTCGACTGTGAGACTGAACAACAAAACAACAAAATAGTGCTGGTTGTTGGTGTTTCTGTTTGTTTGTTTTGTTTGTTTTCAACTGCAAAAGCCCCGGTGCCCCCCCCCCGGGGGGGGGTTGACCACTTCTGGGGGATTGGATCAGAAAACTGTAAGGAAACCTGCCATGTGGAACCCCATTGCTGCTGTGCTTTATCTGCAGTTGCACCAACAACAGAGAAAACACAAAATCCCTAAGTTGAATATACCTTTGTGTCTTCAGGGCTTACTGCAACCTGTCAATATTCTGCAATTGGCACCAGCATCCCATGGCAGCTATTTTATTATCCCCCCCCCCCCCTCTAGCCACTTTGTTTTAGCAACCCCCCTCCCCAATTTTCCCCCCCCGTAGTAGCAATTTTGTGTTAGCAACCCCCTTCCTCAAAATTTCAAAAGTGCATGCAGGCGCAAAAAGATTGGGGACCACTGACAGTAAGAGTGTACACACAAGTGAAATGCTCTGATCCCCCTAGTCCTTACAATATCCTTATAAGGTAGGTTGATATTATCCTTGTATAGGAGAATCAAGGTTGAGGCTGGAAATATGGTTGCTGGTTGAATGCCATCTGGTGAGTTTGTGGCTGAGGGAAGCTCTGAATTGGAGTTGGGGGGGACTTCCTAGTCTGTAGCTTTTAGAATCCACACAATGCTAATTCTCAGTTTTACTTTACGGCAGATTCCAGAGGGGTAGCTGTATTAGTGTGCTGTAGCCATAAAAACAAAAAGTTGCGGGGCAGTGGACATGTCCAGGCCTCACACTGTCATTGATCCGGGTGCCCAGCAAAGGCCTCAGAATGAAGAGGGGCGGGGTCCTCAGACACCCTTGTTCCTCTTCTTTCCATCTCTCTCCCTGCACTGCCAAAAGAGAAAACAGACACCTCTCCCTCAGCCTGGATGCCTCACTCCCTTGAACCCGAAAAAAGGGGGAAAGACTAGCGTCACAGAAGTCCCAAATATACAAATTCCACTAGTAGAGAACACCATCAAAAATCGCCAAACAAAATGTTAAACAGTTATAAAGTTGGTGCTGTCACAACAACATTAGTGCATACCGTAACTATAACAAGGCATAAGATACACTATTTCCTCCTTTGTAGATAAGACATAAAGTCCATGTAATCAGTGTAACTTGATAGGAGGAGTCCACATAGTCATAATATTGTCCAAACAGCCTTTGCAAAGACGCCCGTTCCAGATACTTAGAAGATGTGTTTCCTTCGACTTCTTCAGTTTGCCGGCTGTGTAAGTGGAACCTGATCTGAGCAATTTCAACAGACCACAAGGTTCGTAGTGTAAGTAGCGAACCATAGACTTTATATCTTCTCTACAAAGGAGGAAATATTGTATCTTGTGCCTTATTATAGTTACAGTATGCACTAATGTTGTTGTTGTTACACCACCAAAGGCAAGTCCTCTCTTCAGGGCATGCTTTTCTGGATGGGGTGTTTTGCGCATGCGCGAAGATTGCCATTCTGTGGATGGCTGCCTATGTGCATCCGCAAAATAAGTTAAAAAAAACAACAACAAACCGCCGACGCCCGTTGTGTGTAAATGGGCGTACAGCAATGGGCTCCGCAGACAGGAGGTAAGTGTGATCGCGTTTTAGCTGGCATAAACTGCACCGGTTGGAACCAGTGCAGTTTATGCCGGCTGAAACGCCCCATCTGAACGCACCCACAGTTTGGCAATTTTTGATGGTGTTTTCTACTAGTGGAATTTGTATATTTGTGACTCCACTGAACAGCAGAAAAGAGCAAGAGTCCGATAGCACCTTAAAAACTAGCCAAATTTGTGGCAGGATAGGAGCTTTTGTGAGTCACTGCTCACTTCTTCAGGTACAGCTCGCACAGATGAAACCCAAGATCCAGTCAAAAGGGTAAGCAATCTGATCCCAGTCGGTGGGGACCGCTCCCAGCTGTTGAAAGTAGGTTGAATCTGCAGAGCGTGAATAACCCTCTAAGCAGAGGCATTTGCTTCCTGCAGTGAGCAAACCACCCCCTGAGTCTGATAACATCAGATTTGCATATTAATTCCAACTTCTTGTCTTGAAGGCACCGGTGAGACTCTTTGAAGCTAGTTTCAGAAGGTAGCCCTGATAGGTCTGCAGTAGAGCATTCTAAATTCGAGTCCAGTAGCACCATAAAAGACCCAACAAGATTTTGACTGGAATCTAGCTGTAAGATTCTTTGTTAGTCTAATACTACAATAGTACAACAATGGCCTGTCTCCTGTCCTTTTTCTTCTGCTTGCTGGGTACTTTCCACTCACCTTGTGGATCAGAAACATGGTGTGGGGTTTTTCCTTGTGGACATTTTTCAGTTTTTCCAACCAACTGAACATTTGGGGAACATTAAAATAATAAATTCAGATGATTTTTTCCCCCTTTTGTAACAAGGGAAATGCTTGTTAAAATGCATTTTCGATTCCTGGGTTTGTTTCCCCACTCCTCCACATGCAGCTGCTGGTGTGACCTTGGGTCAGTCAAAGTTCTCTCAGCTGTTCTAGAAAGAGCAGTCCTCAAAAGAGCTCTCTCAGCTCCACCTACCTCACAGGGTGTCTGTTGTGGGGAGGGGAAAGGAAAGGAGACCGTAACCTGCTCTGAGACTCCTTCAGGTAGTGAAGGGTAGGGTATAAATCCAATCTCTTCTTTTTCTCTTCTCTTTTACTCTAAAGTGTTTCCCAAGAACTGTGCAGAATGGCAGTATTTCTGTAAGGATATAAACGAAAGAACATAAGAAGGATCAGACCAGTGGTCCATCTAGTCCAGCATCCTGTCTCAAACTGTGGCCAACCAGTTCCTCCGGAGGGCCACAAACAGGGCATAGAGGCCTCGGCCTTCCCCTGATGTTGCCTCCTGGCTCTGGGATTCAGAGGCTTAGTGCCTCGGAGTGTGGAGGTTCCCCTCAGCCACCATGGCTAGTAGCCACTGATAGGCTTATCCTCCATGAATCTGTCGCATCCCCCTTTAAAGTTGTTTATTCCTGTGGCTGGCAGTATATCCTCTGGCAGCAAATTCCACACTTTAATCACTCTCTATGTAAAGTACCTGTCCTTCACCTACTGCCCATCAGTTTCATTGGACGCCGTTGAGTTCTAGTATTTTGGGAGAGGGAGAAAAACGTCTCTTTGCCAACTCTCTCTACCCCGTGCATAATTTTATAAACCTCTATCATGCCCCCACCCCTTAGCCAATCTACAGCATTCAGTAGCATTCATACCTGTATGTAAGAATCATCTTATGTGTCTGCTTAGCTCCTGCCTCCTGTCTTGTTCCCTCCCTTCGCATTCAGATCTGCCACAGTCCAAATTTGCTCTTTCCCAGCTGTGGCACCAGCTCTCTGGAGCGGCCTCCCTGGAGAGGTCCAGAGGGGCTTTGTCCGAGTCTCAGTGGCTATGCAAGACCATCTTATTGAGAAAGGGGTCTTGATCGTGGTGTGGGTGAATGGCTATCTGCAGTCGCTGTAAACCTAGAGGGGGCTGTACCTAGTTGGTTCACCATAAAAGACCCAACAAGATTTTGACTGGAATCTAGCTGTAAGATTCTTTGTTAGTCTAATAATACAATAGTACAACAATGGCCTGTCTCCTGTCCTTTTTCTTCTGCTTGCTGGGTACTTTCCACTAAACTTGTGGATCAGAAACATGGTGTGGGGGTTTCCTTGTGGACATTTTTCAGTTTTTCCAACCAACTGAACATTTGGGGAACATTAAAATAATAAACTCAGATGATTTTTTTTCCCTTTTGTAACAAGGGAGATGCTTGTTAAAATGCGTTTTTGATTCCTGGGTTTGTTTCCCCACTCCTCCACATGCAGCTGCTGGTGTGACCTTGGGTCAGTCAAAGTTCTCTCAGAGCTGTTCTAGAAAGAGCAGTCCTAAAAAGAGCTCTCTCAGCTCCACCTACCTCACAGGCATAAATGAAGTAAAGAAATGTATAAAAACCCCTGTATCTATTGACATGCTTTAGGTGGCTTACCCAGCTAAAACTGCACACAACATTCACAACAACAGGACAAAAGGATTGTGACACACACAACCTAAATTACATAGCAGTCTTGTAATGACAGGGTACAACATTGCCCCTTTGGAAACCTGAATGGGTTGTTTTGGCCCCTCCTTCAGCTGCCAGCAGTTGGTGCTCTCGCAAGGTGGCAAATTTGCTTAGGCCGCCTCCTTGCTGCAGGGACACATGTTGAGCAGCTAGAGCTTCAGCTACCTTTGCTATGCAGATGTAAAAATTATGAGCCTGTATTTTTTCATATGCTGAGGTTTGTCTGGGGGTGGCGGGCAGTGTCCTGGGTGAAGCAACCTTTTAGCTCCTCTGTTCTGAGTGTGTGGACTCGTATCTGGGAGAACCGGGTTTGATTCCCCACTCTTTCACTTGCAGCTGCTGGATGACCTTGGGCAAGCCATAGTCCTATCAGAGCTGTTCTTGAAAAAGAGCCGTTTCTGTCAGAGCTCTCTCAGCCCCACCTACCTCACAGGGTGTCTGTTGTGGGGAGGGGAAGGGAAAGGAGTTTGTAAGCCACTCTAAGACTCCGAGTGAAGGGCAGGGTATAAATCCAATCTCCTCTTCTTCCTAGGTTATTTAACAATGTCGAAGGTTGTCGCAATCTCTCACTATGCCGGGACTATGCTGCTGTTACTTGCCGGGATTGCCTGCCTCAGAGGTAAGTGCTTTGGGGTTCTGGAGGAGAAGATGCCTGTCAGAGTTCAGGGGTGGGAAAGTGGGAAGCCATGAGTCTCTTGGGTTTGGGGCACAGGTGATGAAGTAGCATCAGCATACACAGCTCTACAGAGGAAGGTCAATTTTTGTCCTGGCCCCGGGGAGCTTCCAGTCTAAATTTTATCAGAGAAGGGAGGAGGGAAGTTAAGAGGCAGGACTATGTACAACTTTGGTTATGCATAGCTAAGCTTAGCTTCTGTAGTAGATGGGTCGTCGTGCCCCAGAGCTTCTGGAAAATAGGCATGTGTTTTTTGTTGTTGTTGTTGTTTGCTTGTTTTAAGAAATTATCAGAACAGAGGTACCCAACCCTGGCAAACGTACAGGCACTTTTGGAATTTTGGGAACAAGGAGCAGGCCACACAACAAAATGGCTGCTGTTGGGTGGGTAGGAACCAGTCACGAAATATCTGCCCTGGGGTCAAGGCCCAATTACAGAAAATGCTAGGATGCTCCAAGCCAAGCATCTTCCTGTGATGGAAGCAGCTGCTTTCAGACAGCTTCTCTCTGCAGACACAAAGAGGATCCTATCTAGGCCCTTTCCAGTGGGGTTGAGGAAAGGCAGGATTGGTTCTTTGGGGAAGAGGGAAGTGGGTGGCAGGAAGCACGTGGACAGGTGCTATGGCATCTGCAAACACGACTTTGGAGGTAACCGGATTAGACAGAGAAGAGGTGGCACCCATGTCGGTGTTCCCGGAGCATGTCCTAGGCAGAAGGAGACAGTGAAGCGCCAGGACCTCTTGGTGGCTTTCATCACTGAAAATGTTGACTCTTTCCTCGTAGGCATTGGTCGCTGGACTAATCCTCAGTACATTCAGTTCATCTCTATTCTTGAGGACGCGCACCGGTATGGCAAGCCTGAAGACAAGGTGAGGGTGACTGTGACTCCCCCAGGCACGGTCCTATTCACTTGGGGCCTTAGCAGTGTGCTTGAGGTACCTAAATTGGGAGTGTTGAGGTTCGGCTTCTAATGGCCAGCCTCTAATAATTCAAAGGGGCTGTAGATCAATGGCCAAAACCCCCCATTTTCCATTTATGAAGTTCAGCAGCCAACTTACACCATCTGCAGTTAAAAGGTCTTGGGTAGCTGGACATGGAAGGACCTCTGGAAGGCCCGAGGCTTGTCAGGGCAGACAAGGCTAGGCTAAGTGGGTTGTTTTCTTGCAAAAAAATCAGTTCCTCTATGTCGTCCTACGTGAGAGACGTTTTCATTAAGGGCATTGCTGTCATTCTCAGCACTTTTTCCTCAGTGTCCAGCCCTATTACTCATCTGTTTATACTCCTTGCCCTCTGTAAGGCTTGGTTGTTAAAAGAAGAGTAGGTTTAATTCAGGGCTGGTTTCTTTTCTATTTGTACCTGAGCACTCCATTGGAGCTCTGAGCATTGCAGATTGGGTCTAAGAAGATCCATAGGCGTACATCTTGATGAGTTGCCCATATTTAACACCACTCACTCCACAGGTAAACGTCTCAGTGTGAGTAAGGTCCATTCTGTGTATGATGAGCTTTATGTATATTTTTGTTAAATGTATGGAGTGCTCAGTTTGAATTTTACCGCTGAAGAAGGCTTTTAGCTGAAATGCGCTTGGTATTGGTTCTTGTACATGGATATAACTTGTACCTTTTTACCTGTATTTATATGATTGGACATATATGTCTTTATATTAGGGTTAGCTGAATTATATTATATTATATTAGGCTTTTAGCTGAAACGCGTTTGGTATTGGTTCTTGTACATGGATATAACTTGTACCTTTTTACCTGTATTTATATGATTGGACATATATGTCTTTATATTAGGGTTAGGAATGGAGCTGCGGTGGCTCAAGTGGTTAAGACGCTGAACTGCAGGCTGTGGAAGGTCGGTAGTTCAGCATTTCGAGACCCAGGTGCCGCAAGACGGAGTGAGCTCCCGTCTCTAGTTCCAGCTCCTGCCAACCTAGCAGTTCGAAAGCAAGACATTGCAAGTAGATAAATAGGGACCACTTCAGTGGGAAGGTAACAGCGTTCCGTGCACCTCGGTGTCTAGTCATGCCGGCCACATGACCACGGAAACGTCTTCGGACAGCGCTGGCTCTTCGGCTTTGAAATGGAGATGAGCACCGCAACCCTAGAGTCGGATTCGACTGGCTTTCGGGCAAGGGAACCTTTACCTTTACCTTTATTAGGGTTAGGTACTCATATGCAGAACCATAGGATTTTGGTTTTTAAATGATATTTTAGCACTTTTTAATGTATAATTAAATTATTACCTTTCTCGTGTAGTGTTGTGTTTTTCTCCCCTCCCCTTTTGGTTGCATTTAATTCAGGGGGTCCCCAACCTTCTTAAGCCTGTGGGCACTTTTTGGAATGCTGAGAATGTGGAGTGGGCACCACCACAAAATGGCTGCCGTGGAGCCAATGACACAATGTCAGGAGACCGCAAGCCAAACATCCTCCCCTGGTGAAGGCAGCTGTTTCTGACTGGGTGCTCCCTGCAGACACACAATGCCCCCTGGGTTCTTCTGAAGCACTTCCTCTTTCAAATGAGGTGGAAGAAAGCCAGTGCTGGCTCTTTGCTTTGGGGGAGAAAGAAAGAGGGTGCCAGGAAACACACTGGCCAAGCACCCAGGGGCACCATTTTGGAGATGAATTTCCTGCATTTTTGTAGGGAAGGAGCAAGAGGAGATTTTTATATCACATCCTAGCTGAGTGGAAAGGATGTTGTACTTAAATGCTGAAACGGCAGCTACTTCATGCTCACACACACAAACAATTCCTTTAATGGCATTTCACAAAAGTAAAAACATAGTATCTGAGAAATAAACATTCAGATACTGCATAAAATAGAATTCTGTTAAAAATTACCCTACATTGAGCACCTACAAAATTTTACTGCGTATAGAGGCAGCAGCCAGTAAAAACCTTGCCACACGTTCAGTTATATTTTCCTCAGTACTATTTAACAGAAATAGTAGTTTGTTCGGCCTTGAACAATCTGGGCTACTTCATGCTTTCTCATCCATTTCTCTGTCTTTTCTTTCCCCTGCAGAGGAAGCTTTCCAGTTACAATTTTGACTTCAGAAGTTGGCCTGTGGATTTCCGGTGGGACGAGGCTACAAGCCGGTAGGTAGGAAGGAACAAAGACACGTCTAGAAGTTTCATTTCTCCCTCTCCTTTCTCCTGGAACGTCCCTCTACAGAGTTGCTGTGGATTAAGCCAGTTCTTGCTTCTAGCCCATAATTGCCAGTGCCCCCCCCCCCAAGCAGGGTTTCAGGTTGAAGAAGGTGTCCTCTAACACCAGTGACCTGAGGTCCTTCCGTGGGTGATACCGGGGCTTGAACCTGTGGCCTTTTACATGCAAAGCCTGTGTGCTGCCACTGAGCCATGGCCCCTCTCTAGTAAAGCTAGGGGAAGAGGCCGCAGTCCAGGTTCCCTTTCACTGCATCATGCTGCTGTCAGTGGGAGCTGAGTGGATAATATACATACAAGAAAAGGGCTGTGCACATTTTGGGGGAGGGGCTGTGGCTCAAAGACAGAGCATCTGCTTGGCATGCAGAAGGTCGCAGGTTCAATCCCTGGCATCTCCAGTTAAAGAATATAGCAGTGGGTGATGCGAAAGACCTCGTCCCCGAGACCCTGGAGAGCTGCTGCCAGTCTGAGTGAACAATACTCACTTTGATGGACCGATGGTCTGATTCAGTATAAAGCAGCTTCCATGTGTATGTATTAGCAGCACCCAGCAGAGATTTTGCATATTGTCCAGTCAGTATGTGCTGTCTTGGAAATTATGCCAGGGCATATGCTGAACATTAGACCACCAGCAGGGTGATTTCACATATTCTCCAATCATTATATGTTATGTTTCCCCCATATGTTGCTCATTTCACTGCCCTGTGTATATAATCCTTGCATCCTCCAATATATCGAGGGCAGGGGTGTCAAACATAAGGCCCGGGGGCCGGATCTGGCCCGTCCAGGGCTCTTATATTTATTTATTTATACATTCAATTTATTTACCACTCTGACCCCGAAGGGTCTCTGAGCAGTTTACAGGTAGCTTCAAATACATTTTTCCCTAACTAAGGCCACATAGTATATAGGGGTGGGGCTGCCTACCGGCACCCAGGTGGCAGGGCTGTTGTTCTCTGGCTCCAGCATTCTTTCTCCAGGCGGTCTTATGCAGCCCGCAAGCATCTAGTGTAAGGGAGGGAACAGGAGACTGCTCGGGGGAGTGGGCAGAGCCACCCCGATTGTGGCTTCAGCATGGCGGAACAACTTTGTCTGCAACAGTCAAGCAGTGTAGGAGCTTCTGCCCAGTGCTGCACCTCTGGTTGTCCAGTCTGCCCATGCAGGTTTTCCTTTGCACCTCCCTCCCAGTGCATGAGGGCTTGCAGTGAGGATATACCAACTCAGAGCTTACCAGCTGCTGTCCTTACGGTTTATATCTCCAGTACCTGCCATTACGTTTTATGGCACACATGGTTCGGCCCAAGAATGTGACATTATGTCGGATCCGGCCCTCGTAACAAATGAGTTTGCCACCTTCTGGTGTTCTTGCCCTGCTGGTGGACCTCCTGAGGGCACCTGGGTTTTGGCCACTGTGTGACAGAGTGTTGGACTGGATGGGCCATTGGCCTGATCCAACACTGGCTTCTCTTATGTTCTTATGGGTTGGGAATCAGACATGCTGTACAGTCAGTGTACATAATTCCCTATTCATCTGTGGGGCCTTCGACTAAGGAGCCGCATCAAATAACTGAGAAGTGACAGTGCCCTGGTCCTTGGCTTACCACCAACAGCCTGTGCTGTTGCCTAAATACAGAGACCAAGACAAGCCAACTACCAATATAGATTATCTGATTACAACACTAGGATTGTTTCCGCCTTCTGTAAGCATTGTTATAAGGTTTATGATCATTTATGATAATGTAGAGTTTTATTATTGTTTTAAACTGACTTTTATGCACATTCTCCATTTCTTTGGGACTGACGTGTTAATACCATTCTGCCCTCTGAGATTAGTCCAAATGGGAGCTTCTTCCAACTATCTTGATCTATATCCCCCTCCAGGTCAGATTCCCGCAGCGTTCCCCTATTGCGGGCAGAACCGAAGCACCGGAGTGCAGTCAACAGTTTCCTGCATACGATCAAGAAGTTACCTTGCCAGATTGCCAGGTACAGCTTTTGCATGCACATGTATACCCCACACCCCTTTGTGATGGAGGGGAATGCAGGTGGCTGGGATGACAGAAAGGCTGGCGCAGGCTGGGTTAAGCATTAACAAATGATTTCATGTGCCGATGCTCTATGCTCATCTGTCCCCCTCCTGTCCCATCCCCGTAACGGAAGCTAAAGTCTGGCTTGCTGGCAGCGCAACTTAAAGACTGTTTCTTTAGAAAGGGAAACACGCTGGCTTCCTGAACCCTCACTTCACCTGTCCAGGGAAAAGAGGATTGTTCGGAAGGACGAACACTGGACATCTGGTCCAGGAAGCCAGGATTCAGCCTCTTAGGCCCCAGAGGTGCTCACTGGCCAGCAACTGAAGAATATGTGCATGGGGCAGGGGGTGGAATCCAAGATGACGATTGGTTAAGCATTGCTCTTTAATGTTGGATGCTTGACCACAGATAATGGGAAAGGAAATTTATTAGGGAGGCCCGTGTCATGGCCACTTAGGATAACAGGAGAGTCCTCTTTGTGTATCGTAAGCTAGAGATGCTAGGTTTTGCTTGGCTGGTGGGAGGTGAGGGGACAGGATTTTCATAAGCGCATGTGTGGTGGGGAGAGAATTGTTTGGAAGAGGCAAGCGCCTAGCTGGCAATTGGCCTACAGAACTTAGAATGTTGGGAAGGAGAGTCCGCTGGTTGGCTAGAGCACTTCAAACGAAGGCTGCTGGTTGGCCAATGAGAAGTGATGGGTTTGGAGAAGTGTTAGGGGGATGGTTCCTCATTGGCTGTGGTGGGAGAAGGGAGGGGCTTGGCTTCACTGCCGTGGTTGCTGAATAGGCAGGGGGCTAAGAGCCATGCTGGCTTTCCATTCGCAATTTTTTTTTGTCCATCCACAGTGTTGGTTTCTCTGGTTCAGATCTAGGCAGGGCGGGTTCCGTACTGCCAAAATACCAGTCCCTTTTGTCATGGTCACCTTCTCTCCCAATAGCTACATAGTGGCTCACACCATTGGTAGGCGCATGCTGTATCCAGGCTCTGTGTACCTGCTGCAGAAAGCCCTGATGCCCATGTTGCTTCAAGGACAGGCCCGACTGGTGGAGGAAGTGAGTAATTTGCCAACTGAGAGTCCCAACCCCCCAGACACCCTCCTCTTCCAGCCTGCTTATACCCTCTCCACCGCACCCAGAGAAGGTGGGGATCCGGCTAGCCAAAATCCTGATGGCTTTCCCCCTCTGCAATTGCAGTACCACGGGAAGCGGGCCAAGCTCGCCGCTTGCGACGGCAACGAAATTGACACCATGTTCATGGATCGGAGGGATACCTCGGAGCCCCAAGGCAAAAAGCTGGTGAGTTGGCCCCGGAGGAGAATTTTCATTCCAAGCCCTTGTCACCAAATCCACTTGGGCTGCTGTGCTGTGGTTTATTTATGTAGAAACTGGCTCTGTCTTGGCTGCCCCCAAGAATCCCCCATCCCCTGCCTCATTGCTTTGTTTCAGGGGCTTATTGTCACTTCCTGTGGGCTGGTTATTAGGCACTGCTGTGTCTGTGGGACAGGGGTTCAAATCCTCTGAAGGTTCCTGGGTGGCATTGGGAGTGCACCTTTCTTGGCTTAACCTGCCTCACAGGATTGTTGTGAAGGTAAAGTGCAATCATATTGATCCACATTTATGGTTCCAGTTAACTCTTGGGGCGAGGGGGGATGCAGGATTAAAAATTAATAGCATTATAAAGCTTGTGGAGTGACTTTGGAGTAATATCGTAGAATTGGAGTTGGAAGGGAACACCGTGGTCATCTGGTCCAACCCCCTGCACAATGCAGGAACTTCACAAATACCTCCCCACACACACACCCCAAGTGACCCCTGTTCCATGCCCAGAAGATGACAAAAAACCTCCAGGATCCCCGGCCAAACGGGCCTGGAGAAAAATTGCTTCCTGACCCCATAGTGGCTGTTGGCATTTTCTATGGGTGTGTAAGAAAGGGCCCCGAGAACTAAGCACTGATGCGACCCTTCCTGCCCTCTCTCCAGGAGTCCTCCAGGAGTGGATCTTGGACTCCAGCTTATTTTGTCAGAGGGAGAGACAGCATTGGTGGAGGGAGTGGGTATGTCCGTCAAAAGAGGCACAGTCTTGGCAGTCTTCGAGGGAGGCACAGTCATTGTCCCGTCCCGTCCACCATTCGGGGTCTTTTCCCCATTCTTTTTCCCCATCTCCCTAGAACCGGACCTTTTGACCTTCACAGTCATAACTGCTTGCAAAGGAACGCTGTTTATCAGAAAACGTCATTTCTCACTATGTGGAAGGCTGTCGGCACCTGTTTGGCAAAATAGGACAGTGGGGTTTGGCGAACCAGCATTCTGGAATGGTTAAGAGTGTCAAACTGGGACCTGTTCAAATCTCCAGTCTGCCAGGGAAGCTCCTTGGGTGACCTTGGGCCAGTCAATCTCTGTCAGCTTGACTTCTCTCACAGGGCGGATGTTGTGAGGAGAAAATGGAGGCAAGGAGAACAGTATAAGCCATTTGGGGTCCCCATTGTGGAGGAAAGGAGCCTGTGTGTGTGTGTGTGTGTGTGCGCGTCCTATTTCAAGCAGGAGGTAGAGTTTTAAAAACTGAGATGGCTTGAGCAAAAACTCCAGCTCACACGAAGCCACCTTTTGATTGTCTTCCCCCACCACCACCACCATCAAGTCACAGCCGACTTCTGGTGACCCCCTAGGCAGGTTTCCAAGGCAAGAGACGTTCAGAGGTGGTGTGCTATTGCCTGCCTCTGTGCAGCAACTCTCATATTCCTTGGTGGTCTCTTATCCAAATAGTGACTGAGGCCAACCCTTTGTCGCGTGGTGCGCAACTCGCGTGACCTGTTCAGCTCTCAGACAAAGATCACACTTGCACCCTGCTGAAGTCCCACTGTAGTGAACCACACTGACACAGTTCTTAGTGGTCAGCTATTTACAGTGAATTTATTTACAGGTACACAGCTCACACGGACAGAGTGCTTCGCCAAGCAATCAATATTAGAACAAGCACACAGTGTACATACCACACACACCTTTATACATAGAACATCCAATCAGGTTGCTGCTGAGTCACTCTGATAACAGATCAGCATTACACCAGCCAGAACCGGTTGGGTCTGGTTACCTGGACTGAACAGTCACTTTGACACCTGTCACTTAGATGGGCATGGTCTTATACACATATCACACGTGCTGAATACTTATTACAGTTCAACACTCCCCCTAAGATTCAGTATTTGTGATTATTCCAAGTTTTCCCCTTAGAAACAAAAATCTATTTACATCCAGACTTTTAGTAAAAACATCTGCCGCATTTACATCAGAACCACGGTGCTGTAGGGTAACAAGCTTTCTCTGTATTGTTTCCCTAACATTCTGATACCTTACATTTATATATGTCTGAGATCTGACAAGATCAGGATAGCCTGGGCCATCCAGGTCTGGGCCTTTCAAATTTGTTAGTTATGCATAAGGTTGTTCTGGAAATTTCTGTACGCAATCATGTGGGGGGGGGGGGTTCCCAAACATGGGGGAGGTTTTCTTACTTATGCAAAGTATCCCAATAGGGATGACCAGCTTTACAGTTCAAGGCCCATGTTCTTTTGAGAACCGGGGGGGAGGGGGGCAGGGTGGAATTCTTGCAGGTAACCCCTTGTCCCTTTGAAGGCCCCTCCTGAAATCCCCCTTGCTTTTGTCTCTGTAGGTGATCTGCTGTGAAGGCAATGCAGGATTCTATGAAGTCGGCTGCCTCTCCACCCCCTTGGATGGTATGGTCCATCTTAGCTGCATGACTCAACACTTCTTCTGGTCATAATGGAAGGTCCTTCTGGAACATTCCATTGTACTATTCTGTTTTTTTGTGGGGGGTTGCACCACTGGAAGCCCATTTTGCAGCTGGGCTTGGGAGGAAATGGCTTGCATTCTGCCGTTGTGCTGAAAGAGGGGCTCTCAGAATGTGTGTTTTTGGACTACAGACAGGTCTTTCTGCCCTTGTAGGGAGCCTGGAATTGTGCCAGTGTATGGCACTCTTCCCACTAGTGTATCTCACCCTCCTCCATGGCTGCAGAAATATGGTCACTACTGGTTTCATCTTAAAATGCTGGGGAGTGGAGGAAGCTTCCCCCCTCCCCAAATCTGTTCTTCTCTCAGACTTTGCCCCTGTTCTCCAGATGTTTGGACTTTGTTGTTTTCTCATGGCCGTGCCTTAGGAATGGCACCACAAGGATGAGCTACAAGGGGGGGGGGAATCATCTCTCAACCAAAGAGGCAGAGACAGGACTGCAGGGCAGCAGTAGCTACCGGGCCAAGTGTCGGCTGCCCTGGTTTGCCTCGCTTATGTGGGCCTCATAGAGTCATCTGCGGCTCCAAACTTCAAAGGGCTTGAATGCCCTCCAGGGTCCCTGGCGCTTGTCTGGCAGTAACTGTGATGAGGATTAGATTTAATCCGCTGCATTTCCTCTTCTGCTTCACTGTACCTTTACACTTGACACAAGGGCTGCTGTCAAAAACAGCCACCTTCTGTTGAGTTCTTCCCACCCACCCCAGCCATCGCTGTAACTTTTAGGTGTGCTGGCTGGCTTGGGATGGCATGGTCAAGAACTTCCTTGGTCCCATTCCGCCTCATTGACAGCCACCTGGGGGGAAATGCGGTGGATTGAATCCAAAGTTTGTTTTCTACCAGCAGAAGACTATTTCAGTTTCCCTTCCTCTTCCCTGCTATAGATTCAGGTGGGTAGCCATGTTGGTCTGAAGCAATAGATCAACGTTTGAGTTAAGACCCACCAAATTTAATTCTGGGCATAAGCTTTCGTGTGCATGCACACTTCTTCGGATACATTGCAAAAAGACTTCCTCAAGCCTTACATATAGGTAGAGGGGGGATTCCTTGCCAGGAAGGGCTAGTTAGAGATGTGTAAGTAACGGAGCGATAAGTATAGCTAAGACTGAATGCTTTAATCCATTCTTAGCTATACTTACCGCTCAGTTACTTATGCATATTGACCCTTCCTGGCAACTAACCCCCCACCCCACCTACATGCATACATACAAACATATAGACATAGATATATATGGCTTAAGGAAGTCTCTTCCAGTGTATCTGAAGAAGCTTGCCTTCACATGAAATCGTATACCCAGAATTAAACTTTGTTGGGCTTAAAGGTGCCACTGGAGTCAAACTTTATTCTGTTCCCTGCTGTGTTGCTCTTGAGGGTCCCTTGTGCCCCTCTGGGGCATTTTGAGGAGTCGGGGAGTTCAGTGGACTTCGTCAGGAGGGGAGAAGGTGGGAAATTACAGTCTGCTAGCAGAAGTGACACCAGTGGTGAAAATGACTTTCAGGTTCAGGCCAGCAAAGCAGCACAGGTAACTCTGCTTAGATGTTACCTGAAGGGGTTGAGGAGGCCTCTGCGTGGAGTTTCCCTTTTCAGTGGCTGCCCCGTGGCCAGCATAATGGGTTGTTGTACCCTGTGTTAGTGATCAAGTTTCTGACAACCACAGTCATTTTGTAGAAACATATGGGCTGTGGTAAGCTCTAAGGAATGAGGGCTGCTAGGAAGTGTCTCTGCCTTCAGAGTCCAGGGTCCTAAGCGGCATTCATTTAAAACTCTTTTTTCCCCCTAAAGCTAGGAGTCCAAGCCACATTCCTAAGCTGAAAGTAAACAGTCTGCTAGTGGTGACTAGGGGTGTGCAAGAAAAAAAGTTCGGGTCTATTCAGATTCAGGTGTTTGGGACCCAACAATATTTGGCATTCCCAAATATCCCCAAATACCAGTATCAGTATTGTACTGGTATTCGGGTTAGTATTTGGGAATCCCAAACATATTTGGCTCCATTATATCGTATGGGAACAATCCCTGTAGGGTATAATGGAGAATTTCACTCGCCATCATGCGGAGCTGACTCGACGAGTGTAGTGATTTAAAGTTTAAACCCCTTCTCTCTCTTCCTGGAGTCAGACGCAACTGCAGCCCGACTCCATGGAGGGGAGGGGTTTAAACTTTAAATTCCTTCCCTTCTGTCTGGAGTTGTACCGCAGCTGCTACCCAACTCTGGGAGGGGAAGGGGGAGTTTAAACTTTAAATCCTTTCCCTTCACTTGCGATGCCCAAATAAAAGCTGAATAACATTGGCTTTTATTTGGGCAGGGCTCTGACCTGTATTTGGCTGAATAAATAACTGAAAAATACTAATAAGGTATTTTTCGGGTATTTATTTGGCTTGGTATATACCGATCATGAATCCCTAGTGGTGACTACTCTGGAGCAAACTTCACACTCAGGCCTTGCTAAGAGGATCTCTTTCACTGATTCAGAAATTCCTCAGTATTGAGGTGTGGTGGGAGTGGGTGAGAGACCAAGGTTGCTTTCCACAGCTCCTTGAAAGAAAGAGGGTATCCGATCCTGCTGCACGTCTCAGTCTCTCTCTCTACCCATTGATCCTCAGTACCGGAAATGATACAGGGCAGGCATCTTCAGTTTTTCTAAGTTCCTATTTCCTCAGAAAGGGTTCTTCTGGCCTTAGATAGGAAGGAAGCAGGGTGACCCGCTTATGTACCGAACTTCTGCTTTCTCAGAAACCTTGGAAAAGATGGGGCACAAACCACTTCTGAATATGTGATACCTTGTGGTTAATTGTGACTCCCTCATCTCTGTCTTCTAGCTGGATATTCTGTGCTCGGATGGAACCACCCGGGTTTTGCAGGCAGCACGGTGAGTGGTCCAGTGTATGTTGCTACATCCCATGTCCATCTCTTTTGCAAGTAAATTACCGTTCAGTTGTTGGACTGAGATCTGAGAAACCCAGGGTTCAAACTTCCCAGTGCCATTGATATTTCCTGGGTGACCTTGGGCCAGCCATTCCCTCTCAGCTTTAAGCGACGTCGCCAGGTGAGGATCGAACAGAAGGTGTTGTAAGTCACTTTGGATCCCCATTGGGGTGAAAATAAGGGTGTAAGCATCTAAACAAATACTGTTCTCTCTGTCCTGTATCTAAAGCCCATAAAATTCATAGGGTGCCTCAGGGAGGGAGAAAATGCATCTCCTCCCCCATATACAATTTTATAAATCTCTTATGACACACACACCCAGTTGACTGTGTCTCTGAACCTGTAAGTTTCCAGCTCATTCGCCTTTCATGATAAGGAGGGGGCATCTGTCACCTCTTGGTTACCATTTTCGGCACGTTTTCCAGTTCTCCCTTCTTCCTGGAATGGAGCTTGATATACCTAACAGTTTTGTTCCCAGTCCAGGGGGGAACATGTCAACTGGATTTGTTTCCGATTGCTGCAGCTGTCTCCAGTGCTCTGAAGTCACTTGCTCCCCAGGTGGTACAGATTTTTATAACCACCCGAGCACTCTGAGTCCTTGATTTGTGCTCGTAATTCCAGGAATAACTGCTTTCTGAGGATTTGCCGGGAGCTTATAGGGGGCACGCCGCAGACGTTAAAAGTCTTTTGGCGTGCAGAAATGCTAAAAGCCAGTTAAGCCAAGTCAAGTATTACTAATAAGCACATTAATTCGTTATTACCGTTTAAACCTCTGGTCTGACGCAAGACTGTTAAGAGAGTTTGTGCCACGGAAGCCAGAGATATTGAAGAAGTGAGCTAGCTCTCTTCAGTTTTGCTCTGCAAGAAACTTTGGTTGGGGCTTGATGCTCAGCTAAGGTTGAACCCACATATGTTTCATCCACTCTGCGTGCCAGAGTTTGAATCAGGAGTTGCCGAATGCTTCAGTTCTGTGAACGTACCCCCCACCCCCAGCCGTTAAGAACATAAGAAGAGCCCTGCTGGATCGGACCAGTGGTTGATCTAGTCCAGCATCGTGTCTCACACAGTGGCCAACCGGTTCCTCTGGAGGACCAACCACAGGGCATAGAGGCCGAGGCCTTCCCCTGATGTTGCCTCCTGGCTCTGGGATTTAGAGGCTTAGTGCCTCTGAATGTGGAGGTTCCCCTCAGTCACCATGGCTAGTAGCCACTGATAGACTTCTCCTCCATGAATCTATCAAATCCCTTTTTAAAGCTGTTTATTCTTGTGGCCATCATTGTTCTAGAATCGAAGTAATTTTACAGCCACTTCCCTGAAATGGTTCATGTTCCTTCTGGTACCTTTCTCAAGGGTGGGAGTAGCCCTGAGGAATATATACTTTGGAAATTTTTATGCCAGCTCTCCAGAGTATTCTTGTGGCCATCATTGTTCTAGAATCAAAGTAATTTTACAGCCACTTCCCTGAGGTAGTTCATGTTCCTTCTGGTACCTCTCCCAAGGGTGGTAGTAGCCCTGAGGAATATATATTTTGGAAATGTTTATGCCAACTCTCCAGAAGTTATATGTGTGATGTATCTTGCTTTCTTCAGTGCCCGAATGTTCAAAAATCTTTATTTGTGAGTGGTGTGGCAAAGCAGGCAGCATCTTCGTTGTGATTTGTTTAGGTGCGCACAGGCAGCACAGCAGCATTACAGTTGGGTTCTGGCATGTCGGGGTTAATCATAATAACAAAGCGCTGTTTGTGTATGATGTGGGGGGAGGAGAATAAACTATTAACTTGTACATTTCTATGGGAGGGGGCAGGGAGAGACTTGTGTTTGCTGAGGAATCTCTCTAGAGCGTTGTGCAGGGTCCCACCACATGTTATAAGGATTCCTCTCCCCCAGAAAAGATTCTCAAACTGCTGCCATCTCCATAAACTATGCCAAGTGTTACTGTTTTCATAAGAACATATGAGAAGCCAATGTTGGATCAGGCCAGTGGCCCATCCAGTCCAACACTCTTGTGTCACACAGTGGCCAAAAGGACCAGGTGCCATCAGGAGGGTCCACCAGCGGGGCCATCAGGAGGTCCACAGCTATTGTCAGCTGACCCCGCCTCCCTCCCGGAAAGGGATCCTATAGTATTTATAACTTAAGCCCAGTGTGGTGAGTGGTGGCTACTGGGCAGAAGTGACAGGTGAGAAGCAAGACCTGATCTCAAGAGGCAAATGATATGTTACTGGGTTGCTGGGCTGACTCCTTGCCTGATAAAAATACCAAGTTTCTTGTCTCTACATTGGTTGCTTCTGGTTGCTTGGTCATTGCCAGGAACTGGAAATCCCTCACAGGACCCTTGCTCAAAAAATCATACCAGAAAATCTAGGGACAGTTTTTGATGGGTAGGATTATGCATAATCCTTTTGGGGGGAACTTACATGTGATAGTTCCTTTATCTAAATATGACAAAGTATGCAAACCAGTCTTAGAATTTCTATGTGCTAGGGATGTGATTCCCTCGATGCAATAGTTGGTTGATCGTTGTGATTTTCGTTTCTGTAACCCACTGTTAATTGATGGGATGTTCAATTAAAAAAATTAAATTAAAAAGAGGCAACTAAGATGCTAGAGACACGAAGCTGCCTTCTGCTGAGTCCAGCCATTGGACTATTTATTTTTATTTATTTATATTTGGATTTATATCCCGCCCTACCCCGAAGGCTCAGGGAGGCTCACAAGGGCGCCATGTGCCAAGGTTAAAACAGCAATACATAATTAAAAACAATAATATTGATAACAATAAATTACAGTAAAACACAATAAAAATTTGCAAACAATTGGGCCAAGATGGATAGCTCTTAACTTCCACAACTACTTTCTAAGGTCTTGTCATCTAAAACCGTGCCCAGGCGCCTCGCTCCCCCGATGGGGGCCAGGCAGTCATGATGTTCATACGCAGTGCATAGGGGACGAAGGTGGAATAATGGTGGCGGCGGCTCCTACTCAAAGGCCTGGCGGAAGAGCTCCGTCTTGCAGGCCCTGCGGAACTGAGACTATCAAGGTCAGACTTGCCAGCTGTGGCTGGTAGTGGCTCCCCAGGGTCTCTGGTAGAGGGCTTTTTCACACCACCTGCTACCTCATCGTTTTATCTGGAGATGCCAGGGACTGAGCTGCGTGCAGAGCAAGTTCTCTTCCAGTGAGCTGTGGCCCCGCTCCATGAACCTGTTTGTTTGGGAAGAGACTCTCTTTAGGAAAGCAGAGGAAGGCAGGATCTGTGAGATCTGGGGCACAATGGAACCTCCTTCCTTTCCCAAGCGTCTCTGCTTCTAGACTGTCCTCGCGCTGACTGCTTTCCCATCCTGTCTCAGGGAGCGCCACTGCCACAGAACGAGGCCAATGCTATGGATGTGGTGATGCAGTATGCTATCCACCACTTGGGCTTCCTCCCAGAAGACATCATCCTCTACGCCTGGTCCATCGGGGGCTTTACAGGTACCAAAATTAATTTTTTTTGTTTGCTTGGGGGGGGCTGGCAGGGTTGGAGGGTGTGGGTAGGGGGGGGCAGCTGCCCAGAGGAAAGAAATGGCCCATCCCTTCCGTAGAGGCTTAATGGGAGGTGTCACTTACATGCGTGCCTCAAAAAGCTTCAGCTGCCCATATCCGCACTTTAAGCCTCTATTGAAGGGTCAGGACATCTTTCTCCAGGCCTGTTGGCAGCTCAGGTGCAGGGAGCAGGTAGGAGGGATGTGGCCGGGAATGTGAGAAGTGTTTCATTTCATATTTGGGGATGGGCAGAATGGAGGCAGGATCATTTGGGGGGAAGCAGGCCTGCCTCTTTGGAATTGCAGATCCAGAAGTGGGGATGGCCAGAGGATGTTTGGAGCCCAGGGTAGGGAAGCCATCAAACATTGTTGTACCCTCTAATTCAGTGCCTCTCAGTCTTTCCTGTTTAACGTCCCACCAGTCACTCTATCAAAGAGCTGGGCTCCACCAGATAAAAACAAAAGGCCCACTTTTTCCAGGGAGTACATTTACCCATGCCACTGTTTGAGGACCACTACTCTAATTAATATGGAGCCCGGTCTACTGATAACGTTCTTATTTGTTTATGATATTTATAATCCTCCTTTCTCACTGAGACTCCGCCCTGGCCTGGATGGCCCAGGCTAGCTCGATCTCGTCAGATCTCAGAAGCTCAGCAGGGTCGGCCCTGGCCAGTATTTGGATGGACAACGTCCACGGAATCCCCAGGTCGTGACGCAGAGGCAGGCAATGGCAACCCACCTCTGAAACATCTCTTGCCTCAAAAACAAGTCTAGCTCACCACTTGGTGGTGCATAATGCTAAAGAGCTAGAACTTTTGGCTGCCGGACAATTTTAGGATCTCCTGGCTATACTACACACCATGCCATATAATAATAATACTGAGACTCAAGGCAGATTACATAATGCAAGTCAATACAATCAGTAGGACAAGAAGACCGCTAATAAACAATGTAATAGGACTAGGATTGTAGGAATCTGAAATGAAGTATAAGTATTTGACATGTTAGATCAAGATGGGTAGCTGTGTTAGTCTGTCTCTAGCAATAGAGAAGAGTAAGAGTCCAGTAGCACCTTAAAGACTAACACAATTTGTGGCAGGGTATGAACTTTCGTGAGTCAGTGCTCACTTCTGCTACAGCATGTTAAACAGTGCAAGACTTCTGCTCCAAGCAGGGGCAAACAAGGAGCTCCAAGCCTGCACTATTGAAGAAATGAGAGGGGCCACATACAGGACATGTGTCTTCCAGGCAAAAGGTCACAGCTTCAATCCCTGGGATCCCTCCAGTCAAAGATTCTTGGGTAGCTGGTGTTCAGAAAGACTTTTCTCTAAGAAGAGGTGGATGAGCCACTTTAGACAGCCTTCTAAATAATTAGGGATGGGCATGAACCTAAATTGCAGTTCAGGGCAGCTCCCAAACTGGGCAAAAAAATGCCCAAACCGAACCAGCCAGTTCAGATCACCCTTTCCATGGCCGTGAGAAGGGGGGGTAACCTGTCCCTTTTGCTTCCAAGCAAAATGCACAGGTTTAATGGCTCGCAGCCATTTAAACCTATAAGCTGACAGGCGGAGCCACCCCACTGTTAGGTTTAAATGTCTGGCAGCCATTTCAGCAGTTCACTTCACTTCGGAGGAGGGGGAAGTGAAACCAGCCAGTGAAATGACACACCACTCAGCTGTTAGGTTTAAATGGCCCCGAACAACCGAACCAGACAAAAGTCTGCTAAATATTCAGGGAAGGCACCTTCCCCGAACATTGGTTTGGGGGTCTACGAACCGGGCCAAGTTGGTGCCAAATTTTTGCTCGTGAGCTGGTTTGTGCCGATCCCTATAAATAAACATTATCTCTTAAATAAATGACATCATACAGTAACTTTCCTTTTTTTAACCCACAGCCACTTGGGCAGCCATGTCATACCCAGACGTCAGTGCCCTTGTTTTGGATGCCTCCTTCGACGACCTCGTTCCTCTTGCCCTCAAGGTCATGCCGGAAAGCTGGAGTAAGGGGAAGAAAAAATGTACACTCTTTTGTAGGGTCAATTCTTGAGAGCCTTTAAAAAAAAAGATCTATTCAAAGGTTGCAGTGTACAGGAGAATTGATGCGTAATGTGCTTTTTTCCAAAGCGGACAGGCTGCTGCTTTCACATTGTCCCGATCTGTACAAGTTGCCTTGAAAAGTTGCCTTTCAGATTAAGCTTTGTGGGTTCGTGTGTGTGGTCTTTTGTAGGGTCAATTCTTGAGAGCCTTTTTAAAAAAAAAAGATCTATTCAAAGGTTGCCGTGTACAGGAGAATTGATGCGTAATGTTGTGCTTTTTTCCAAAGCGGACAGGCTGCTGCTTTCACATTGTCCCGATCTGTACAAGTTGCCTTGAAAAGTTGCCTTTCAGATTAAGCTTTGTGGGTTCGTGTGTGTGGTCCACATAGTCAGTAGCTAGCAGGAGACTGCTCCGTATATTCATGAGACAGATAATCGGCTAAGGAGATCAGTGGGACCCAAAGCAGCAAACAGACTTCTTTGGTTAATGGACAAACTCCCCAAGTACGTTTTCTGCCTATTTCTCCAAGATAGCTCAGTAGATTGACTGTCACTGTGATGTTCCTGGATACCTTCCTAAATCGAAAGGTGATTCCAAAGCCTGGGGCAACACAAGTGAAAGAGCACCAGCTGAGTGCCAGAGCCCTTTGGTCCCTGCAAGGAGATCAGTGGTACCCAAAGCAGCAAACAGACTTCTTTGGTTCATGGACAAACTCCCCAAGTACATTTTCAGTCTATTTCTCCAAGATAGATCAGTAAATTGACTGTATCTGTGATGTTCCTGGATACCTTCCTAAATTGAAAGGTGATTTCAAAGCCTGGGGCAACACAAGTGAAAGAGTGCCAGAGCCCTTTGGTTCCTGTCCTTCAGCTCACACCAAAGGCTGATAACCTCATGCAGGCTCTGGTTTTTTTGCAGCACCTGGAAAAGGGTGCTGATGGTGAGCAACACATGAGATGTTTCCGAGTCCCCTCTCTCCTTAGATACTGGCACTACCTGAGTTGGGGACTCCCTGGTCTTGGGCAAACACCTTTCCCAGGTGTTCCAGCCTGCCATCCTGTAAATGGAGGTTTGTTTATTTAGGAAATTTGCACGTCGCCCCTCTAGGCAACGTACAGTGGCTCACAACTGAAACACGATAAAACTAATCGAGACCACGATGAGACACTAAAGCAAATCTCCAAATAAAAAAAGCCAAGCCAGTAGAGCAAGTAAATTTTAAAAAACGATCAATAAAAAGAAGCCAAGGCCATTTTAAAAGCCGGGGCAGAAGAGCCAGTGTGGTGTCTCAGCTAGTGTTGGAGAAGCTACAGCCTGCTAGGAGTCTTGATTCCTGCGAATGTTGATGGAGGAGTAGTTTGATCCACCTGTACCCTAGGGGGAGCTGTGGAGCATTCTCTAGTGTTTAGGGTTTATTGAACGCTTTTCTCTTGCAGTTCAGCCTATTGTTGTTTTCCTCGCTCTGCGGTGTAGTGGTATGTGTTAGTGCTTGTGCTCCGAAGGTCTCTCTGTTGCCTTAATGGCCTGCAGTGAGTTGTAATCTTTTTGCATAATCCTGTTGCCGTAAATTCACAGAAAGCAAAACTCCAAAGCGTGACTTGGATTTTTATCCTGAACTCTGCCAACAGCTAGAGGGTTACAGTAGGATCTGGGAGCCCCAGGTCTGAAGGGCATTCCAAAGGGTGGGAGGAGGCCACTAGCAAAAAAGCCACGTGTCTGGTTACTGCCCATAAACAGGTTCCGGAGAGTGAACCTCAGGGGTACCTGTTCAGAGCCTGTATTCTGCACTTGAGCTGTGGTCCCTGTTGTTCCTTTGCCGCCAGGTTATTATCATTAGGATCGGGTTGCCTCTGTGTCATAAAGTCCCCACACCTGTCCTATGTAGACAGAGTAAATCTCACTCCCCAGCACCCACCCTGGCTCACTTATTATGGGGGTTGCACGGAAGCACTTTCCAAATGGCTGACTGGCCCATCAGTAGCCTCTGGCTCCCGTTAGCTCCCAGGCCTCTTGCCACCTCGGCTGCACCACAGGTACCTCAGGAGCAGTTGAGCAGGAGATGCTCTGAGGCAGTAGAAGGGGATTGTTTTGACAGCTGTGAGGTGGCCTTGGTTCATTGACAGGCTGACTGAGATAATTCGTTTTCCCTTCACAGGAGGTTTGGTTACCAGAACAGTGAGACTATATTTGAACCTTAACAACGGAGAACAGCTTTGCAAGTAAGCAAGAATAAATAAATGGGGGGGAGGTGTTGTAGAGGAGAACATTGGGAAATTGTAGAGGAAAACGTTAGCCTGTAAGGATGGACACAGGGGCAGAATAGAAGTTGCCGGATTCCGTGGGGCTAAGAAGAGAATAGCACGAAGTAATACTTTTATACTTTTCATTGCATATCGGTGAAAAAATCAGCTAAGAGGCCAGCAGGTGGTGCTGAACAGGGTCTTTCAAAATAATCTCTTAACAGCTCCAATTATCTTTTGATCCTTGAGGAGCAGGAGGAGGAAGAGTGTGAGATGAGCTTTGCTGCAAATTTTGATTTATGGCAAGTTGGGAACATTTTCCCAGGGACCAGCAATTGAGGGTGAGATAATTTTGAGTCGAGGCCATGAGATAGGCCAGGGGCCTGGCCAGCACCTGTGAGGGGAAATGGCTTTCACCGTACATGGCAAAACAAAACTGTCACTTACAATGTAGATGGTTCTCATGGAGTACTAGGCACAACCTGTAGCCAGATGGCCTCATGGATTGAAGCCCGTCCTGGAAACTCTCCCTGGCTTCTGTTGCGCTAGGCCAGTTTTTAGTTTACAGTACTTTCAGTAAATCCAGGTAGTCAGTCGTGTTGGTCTGAAGCAGTAGAGTCCGAGTCGCACCTTTAAGACCAACAAAGGTTTATTCAAGGTATGAGCTTTCGTGTGCAAAGCACACTTTTTCAAATACAGAGAGCATTTCATAGATACTCATGCTTTTTGTTGGAGCCTCCAGAAATATCGTCCTCTTTGAAACAAAAGTTAAGCTTTCTGAGAGAGTTTCCAGACCATTTGCATTTAAAATCTGGCAACTTGCCCCAGTGTGACTGCAAACACAACACAGTTTCTTGGCCCTTCTCAGGAATAGGACCCAAGCCCTCCTTGAGGTAACCAGTGAGTTATTTGCTTAACGTATTTTATTTCCTGATGCCATACACTTCTGCTAAAGAGCTTTGGGCAGATTATGCCTGATTCGCAGCCCAGGTTTTCTATCCAAGCAGCTTATTGCTGAAGCTTAAGCAGGTTTGAGCATGTAAAAGCTGCGGAGTGCCTTCATAACCAAGCATGAATCTTATCATGGTCTCCTTTTCAGGTACCAGGGTCCCGTGTTACTGGTGCGCAGAACCAAAGACGAGATCATTACCACAACGTGAGTAAAATGTCAGTTGAGAAGAGTAACCACAAAACATGGTTAAGCTGAATCAGCCATAGTAGAAACAATCAGAATATTGATGTAGGAGGGTTGCTTTTAGATGAGGGCCAGCATGGATGACCCAAGTAAAATCTGTCTGCTTGTGTTTATAGATCTATATATTTTTGCCCCACCTTTCCTCCATGGATTCTCTTTCTCTCTCCCTCCTCCCTTTTTGTCCTCACAAGAACCCTGTGTGGTAAACTAGACTGAGTAACCGGCCTAAGGTCACCCAGTGAGCTTATTGCAGAGTAAGAATTTGCCTCAAGGTCCACTGACCACTATGCATACGGTACTTTACGCCTAACATTGCGTAATTCTGCCCTCTCCTGAATTTTCAGGGTTCCTGAAGATATAATGTCCAACAGAGGGAATGACTTGCTTCTGAAGTTACTACAGTTCAGGTAAATGTGTCATGCAATTGTAGGATGAAACTGGATGTGACTTGGCCTGATCCAACCCAGGTCATGTCTTTATAACGCAATAGAAGAAGAGGAAGAAGAGATTGGATTTATACCCCGCCCTTCACTTGGAGTCTCAGAGCGGCTTACAAACTCCTTTCCCTTCCCCTCCCCACAACAGACAACCTGTGAGGTGGGTGGGGCTGAGAGAGCTTCCTGAAGATATAATGTCCAACAGAGGGAATGACTTGCTTCTGAAGTTACTACAGTTCAGGTAAATGTGTGATGCAATTGTAGGATGAAACTGGATGTGACTTGGCCTGATCCTACCCAGGTAATGCCTTATAACGCAATAGGATGAAGGGAAGGTACAATGAGAGGGAGAAATTGGAGCAGGAACCGTGTTTTGTGTTTATTAAGCATCTCTTGGCATGGCTTACTTCCAGCCAAGTAACATCTGTAAGAATGACAGATTGGTTTGTGGATAGGGAAGTGTACAGGAGAGGAGGTTGAGGGGGGACACGATGGCTCTCTTGAAGTGTTTGAAGGGCTGTCACTTAGAGGAGGGCAGGGAGCTGTTCCTGTTAGCAGCAGACGATAGGACTCGCAAGAATGGGTTTAAATTACAGGTGGAAAGGTTCCATCTGGATAATTAAGAAAAAACTGTATACAATAAGAGTAGTTCAGCAGTGGAATCGGCTGCCTAGGGAGGTGGTGAGCTCCTCCTCGCTGGGAGTTTCCAAGAAGCAGCTGGGAAAAAACTTGTCAGGGATGCCTTAGGTTGATCCTGCCTTGAGCAGGGGGTTGGACTAGATGGCCTGTAGGGCCTCTTCCAACCCTCTGATTCTATGAAGCAAGAGGGAAGCACAGGATTTGGCTTCCCTTGTATATTAGTCATATTGTGCTTCTTCCACGTCATAGAGGTTTGGTGGCAATCCAGTCCTGCCACACAGATCTACAGTTGCTCTATCTAGGATGGTCCTTGCATTGCTGTCCCTTGAATGGTTTTTCTAGAGCACAGCCCAGAGCGGCCGTTCTGGGACATGGCTTGGTGTCTTGAAGAAAGGCTAGGTTAAGGAAAAACCACAAAACCACAGCGTTTATGTCACTCTTCAAAGCGTTCGGAATGCGTCACGTATCGGGTTAGATCCTGACCAGCATTTCCACGGGCACAAGGACTTCCACTTGCAGGCCATGATTTTTCCCCCCTCCCCTCTTCCGCGGCAGCCTGGAATGCCTTCTGAAATCCTATTGTGGGGGGGAAGAGGACAACAAGAAATAGTTGGGGGGGGGCATTTTGGGCTGCTGCAGGAGGAGAGCAGGGAAATCGGCCTTCACAAGCAGAATTATTGGCCCATGGAAAAATCATCCAGGAGCCAAACCATTACCTAGTAATAATCCGCAAGGTAGATCAGCATTATGTATCCACATATGGTAGATAAAGGGGGCCACGGAGAAAGTGTCTTGCATACGCTTACCTGGTGAGCTGATAGAAGAGGCAAGGTTTCGAACCAAGGGCTTTATGATGCATAGCTCACGTTTCTTTGCCGCCGGTATACACCGGGTTAATTGAAGATCTTTCTTCTAGGAGGGCAGCAGTACTATTAGAGCATCCCAAACTTGACTGCAGAGTGCAGGGGGGTTGGACTAGATGACCTGCAGAGTCCCTTCCAACTCTCAACATTCTATGATTCTATGATTGACTGGAGAGAAAGGAATAGGTGACGGGCGTCTGTTTCAATGCATTTCCCTTACCCCAGGTATCCAAAGGTCATGGCTGAGGAAGGGGTGAGAGTCGTACGGGAGTGGCTGGAAGCGTCCACACCCATGGAGGAAGGTAACACCTACAGACATTTCCTCTCAATGGTGATGCTGAATTATTTGTTGATTTGATTTGATTTGATTTATACCCTGCTCTCCCCATCGAAGCAGGCTCTGGGCGGCTTACATAAAAATGTTAGAACAGTTAAAAACAGAACAAATATTAATATAAAACTTATCTTTAAGTGCTAGTAGGCAGTTCGTATAACCGTGGCGAAGCAACAATCGATCATAATAAGGACTGCAGGCAGCATATATGTTAGGACTGACTCTCAGTCTGGTTCATGCCAGGGAAGCACGGGCATGAGAACACAGGTGGTGGCATTAGGGCACAGGGTTTTAATTAAGCTTATTAGGCACGGCTCCTTAATCGAATGCCTGGTGGAAGAGCTCTGTCTTGCAGGCCCTGCGGGAACTGGAACGGTGGAATTATAGGCCCAAGTTCAGTATACCAGCATTAAGTTTAACAGGGGTACCTCCAGAAGCTTTAGATGAGGCCGTGTCCTCAAAAGGCTGCCCAGAGAAGTAGAGGTAGGCTTGTCTTACATGACAGGCTCTAGACTTTGAGCTTGCGAAGGAGCCAGACACCAGCTGCCCAAGAAAGAAATCCTGCCCCCTTAATTCTGAGTTTGAAGGTAGGTGGATGGGTGGTACTTGGTGGGTGGTGGAAAGTGCCGCCGAGTCGCAGCCAACTTATGGTGACGCCCCCCATGGGGTTTTCAAGGCAAGAAACATTCAGAGGTGGTCTGCCATTGCCTGCCTCTGCTTACCAATCCTGGACTTCCTTGGTGGTCTCCCATCCAAGAAGTAACCAGGGCCGATCCTGCTTGGCTTCTGAGATCCGACAAGATCAGGCTACCCTGGTCCATCCATGTCAGGACGTTGCTCAGTGGGTGGATCTAAAGGAGGAAGGGGGGGGCTACTGAACCACAACCAGTAGTGGGTGGAAGAAAGCGTTCCGCTTCTCTCCACTTCAGCCCGTCCCCTCAAATAATCTCTGGTCCCCCAGGTGCACTAATGTGGTGCCTTGTGCTTGAGGTAATTTGGCCCTAGGGCTATCCGGGCCATCCCCACCACCGCTGGCATTCGAGCCGGTCAGTTCTCACAAGGCTCGACTGCCTTGTCAACCCTTTCCCGTATGTCCACAGCCTCCGTTTACAGCCGCTACGAGGTGGAAGACGACTGGTGCCTGTCCGTGTTGACGTCCTACAAGGCCGAGCATGGCGACTCTTTTCCCTGGAGTGTTGGTGAGCCCCGTGTGGGGAGGAGAGGCGTCAACAGGAGGGGGTCATGAGGGGTGGAAATGGGTTGTGGAAGCCAGAGCAGGAGAGCCGGGTCTGGCCGGCAGAAACGTCAGAGAAATGTTGGTTGTTAAAACTAGAAGATGGGGGTAATATTGTAGTTTGGTTATTCTTGAGGAAATTATCCCGCCGTCCTATTCCCCCACCCCGTTGGGTTGGTCCATTCTAAATTTCATTCCCTTCACTGACCAGTGAAGCCAGAGAATTCCGTGACTTAAGATTATTATTGCGACTATGGGTTAGAACCCCTCTGCTGGATAAGAGCTCACTGTTACCGAAGAGGTTGAGTGGTCAGTGGTTGAGGATGATAGAATGTGAGGGGGCGTCTTGGGGGTTAGAATGCTGGGCATGTGTGGATTTTACTGCCCAGAGGGTCCGGGAGAGACCAGTGGGCCAATGTGGTTTTAAGGTCTGGAGGGAAGGACTGGGAGATCTTGACCCAAAAGCTGGGTCAAGCATTTTTTTTTAAAATAGGATCAGAAAGTGATATTGAAGTGCCTTAAACAGCCTGGGAAGAACAGACGGGATAACATGTCTCAGAATGAAGGGGACGCGTCCCATAAATCAGGTTACAAGTCGAAGAGGTAGCTGCCACTCTTTAGCAAACACGATACAGAGGGCAAGTGAGGCTATGTTGGGGAATGGGTCCTAGGACTCCGCCTTCCTTGTGTCTTCAGTCCCTTTAACCCCTTCCCTTATTCTTCTCCAAACCAGGGGATGACATGACTCCAGAAGGGAGACGGCAGCTTGCACTATTCCTGGTGAGTCTTTGACAGGAAGCGCATCTGTTTTTCCACATCTCTCTAGTTCCAGATCCTTCAACCTCCCCCATTCCCTGTTAAAGCAGCCAAGAGTCTAGAGCAGCGGTTCTCAACCTGTGGGTCGCGATCCCTTTGGGGGCCGAACGACCCTTTCACAGGGGTCGCCTAAGACCATCGGAAAACAGTAGAAAAATTACAGTTATGAAGTAGCAACGAAAATAATTTTATGGTTGGGGGTCACCACAACATGAGGAACTGTATTAAAGGGTCGCGGCATTAGGAAGGTTGAGAACCGCTGGTCTAGAGATTATGGTGGTAAATTTTTCATACACACCATGGGTCATTCCTTGTGTCCCCGCATTTGATCCAGGAATACCGGAAGCATCCCAAGGAAAGGGATATATTCTGCTCTTTCCCGAGCCATATAGAAGCTTAGAGTCCACCATAATTAAAACTATCTGGAGGTAAATGCTCAATGGGTCATGTTCACACCTGCACATCACTTTTCCCCTCTCTGCAAACTCAGTGGTGATTTGCATTTGTGAACAAGATGTCACAGACAAAGTTTTCATAGCCCATCCAGGGCTATTCTTAATGGATGGGGGTCCATTGTGTAGTTCGCTTTAAAAGTTTTCCTAATTCATGGAGGATGTGCCCCTCCAAGGGCAATTAGACATGGCAAGAAAGAACCTCCATGTCATCTTCTGAATACAAGTTTCCAGACGGAGGGGGGCCAAGTAACTACAAAGGCAGTCTTCAGTCTCTGCTTCTCGTGAACACAAGAGGTAATCCAAGTGGGTCAGACCAGGGTTTCAGCTAGTCCAGTGATGGCGAACCTTTTAGAAACCGAGTGCCCAAACTGCGACCCAAAACCCACTTATTCATCGCAAAGTGCCAACACAGCAGTTTAACCTGAATACTGAAGTTTTACTTTAGAAAAAACAACTCATACATTAACTTAAGATGTTCCAAACAAAGTAAGGAAAGCAATCCCAAATGCTTTCATTTACTTAAAATTATTTGGCAGAGAATTCGACACTTTAATGATGGTCTGGGCCTGGCTGGGGCGATGGCATATGTGCCCACAGAGAGGGCTCTGAGTGCCACCTCTGGCACCCGTGCCATAGGTTCGCCACCACTGATCTAGTCCAATATCCTCTGGCCAGTGAGTTGACCTGGAAGGCTAACAAACCGGGCACTGAAGCCCAGGCCTTCCCGTTGTTGCTTCCTAGCACTGGTATTCAGTGTCTTTTTCTGGTTGGCCCCTGTACTAGATGAGTCTTTGGCTCTGATGCACACAGCTCATCACCACCACTGCCAGGATTTGATTTCTTACCTTCCTGGGAGAAGACCTTGTAGGAGCATAAGTAGGAGCAGGCCTCACGTGCTTCTTGCCCAGTGTGTCACAAGTATCAGCTTCCCACCAGAAAAGAAATTAGCTGAAAAGCCATTTCATGCCTTGTGAAGCTGCAGTCTTCCCAAGGAGCAAGAGCAGCTCCAGAATCACCCAGTAGCCGCTTGTATGGTTTTGGGCAGTGGTGGAGGTCTGTCCTCTTTTAAATGAGCTGTTTCACCCCGTTGGTTCAACCACCCCCCAACAAATTTAATTGCTGTAAGTGAAATAAGGGTATCTTTATTCCCCCCCCCCTTCTTATACCCACAGGCCCGGAAGCACCTCCAGAACTTTGAAGCGACGCACTGCGCTCCACTTCCCCCGCCAGACTTTCACCTGCCTTGGCATTTATAGCATCACTCCCCCCCCCCCCCCCCCCCCCCCCCCCGCCGCACTCATGGCTTTCTGTATCGGCATTGGCGTCTCTCCTTCTGGCTAGTGCATCTGCTTTCCTTGCGTGTGCGTGTGTGTGTACGTCCACCCTTCACCTCTTCCGGTCCCACCCGCACGCTGTAAATTTGCATCCTCTCCCCTGTAATATTTATCCTCTAATCCTAGGAGACCCTCCCCCGTAGTTGTAGGGGGTTCAAAATAAAAGATGGTATTTTTTATACTTTCTGAGTGTTGTGTGGTGTTTTTTTTAAACTGCCCTCTGATAACATTTGAAAGGAGATGACCTGGGACGGGTGGGCATGTTCCGCTAGGGATATGCTGATTTGGAATTTGTCTTTAGGTAGGTGGACTGTATGAGGCTAAGCACGCCTTATGAACAGGGGGTTGGGTTATCTTGGAATGTTCGCAAACATTCTTGCTGCTCATGGCAAAGGGGACTGTTAAAGTGCTACTTCTGTGAGCAAAGGCCCGAAGTTACAAGCAACTATATCCGTCTTGAGCCACATTGCCTTCTGAGGAAACCGGATGAGGAGAAAGCCCATGACACTGGGTGACTGAAGGTAAATGGTCAAAATAAGCTGGAAGCCAAGAGGAAAGTGCTTAAGGCTGGCTAGAATAGTAAATAGAATGGGAATGTTTGGCTGATTAAGTGAAAGGTAGAAGAATATGACAGGTGTTTGTGGTTATAAAAAGTGAAAATACTGAATTTGGATTGATAACTGAAAAAGACAATAGACATAATTATGCCTTTAAATCGGAATTGTACTTTCATATATGTTGTAATAACAGTAAGAATATTGGTTGTTGAAAATTACAAAATCTTCTAGGGAAAAATTTATATATAAATTATTAGAAGTGGTTGAATTGGAAAACAAATTGCTATGTTATAATTCAAAAAGAATGAGCCTACTCTTTTTTGACAATGTACAATGTGGAACTTATAGAGAGACGGGGGGGAAATCACTCACTGTTAAGTTTCTAAACTAGACTACGATGTAAATAGAACTTGGTGGTTAATGGAAGAAGATACTCTGTACAATGATATACTTTAAGAAAAGCTTGTAAGTTATTATTTTTCTCCTTTTTTGGAAAAAATAAAAAGATTATTTTTTTAAAAGGATGGGAAAGTTTAAGAAGATGGGTGCTGGGGGGGATTATTCATTCATTCATTCATTCGATTTTCCCCCCGCCATCCCTGTGTTCTTGTGTCAAGAGGCCTTGTATATATACTTCTAGAAAATATCCTGCAGTTTAGTGGTCTTCACGTCCAGTTTGTGAGCCCCTAGAGGCACTTGACTGTCTGCTGGTGGAAACCAAGCGCTGCCGCTAGGTGAACTTTCATCTGATCTAGCAAGGCAATTTTCTCGCCTTAACAGGCATGAGATCAATTAAACGTGCAATAAAACAGCCACGTGCATGATGAAAGTCATCTTAGTAATAAAACTGAGCACCATCAGTGTTCCCTGGAAAGCTTTCGATAATGGAAAGACTTTTAATTCTCCCTCTCTCAGAGCATTTTCGCTTTTTCCTTCCTGCTTGTATTGTGAACAGATAGTAAGTGGTGTGATAAGAAAGCAGGAACTGTAAATGCTTTAGAACAAAAAAAATGCCATTTACTTGTTTATTTTTTAAAAAAATTCAACTGCCCTGCAGACTGTAAAGTTTATCATTCAAGAAGAGGAGGCTGGGCGCTCAAGTGTCTAGACTGAAGAAGAATTGGTTTTTATACCCCATTTTTCTCTACCCAAAGTAGTCTCAAAGCAGCTTACAATCCTCTTATGACTACACATAACACCACAACCGGGGAGGAGGGCCAGTGGGAGTTAGTGGGGGCATGTCAAACCAAATAAGTCTTCACCCGCTGGCAGAAGACAATGATAGAGGGCGACAGACCAGTCTCTCTTGGGAGGGAATTCCAAAATGTTGGTGCCATAGTCAAGAAGACCCTTTCTTTGCTTACAACCTGTCTGAAGGGCCTCTGAAGATGACCGTGGAGGACAGGTAAGTTCATATGGAAGGAGGCAGTCCTCAAGGTATCCTGGCACAAGCCATAAATGGCTTCAAAGGTTAATGCCCGTATTTTTAATTGTGAACCAGTGTAGAAGGAAGAAAACTGGAGCGATAGAGGCCCCATGACCCACTGCAGTCAACATAGAGCTGTGTTTCATCTGCATATTGATGGCAGCTCAGTTCCGATTTCCAGATGAACATAAGAACATAAGAGATGCCAATGTTGGATCAGGCCAAAGGCCCATCCAGTCCAACACTCTGTATCACACAGTGGCCAGAAATACCAGTGCCATCAGGAGGTCCACCAGTGGGGCCAGGACATTAGAAGCCCTCCTACATGACCTCTCCCAGTGGCTTTTATGGAGATTTTTTAAAGCATGGGGGACAAGATGGAACCTTGCAGGGTAAGTGGCCAAGGGGTGGAGCAGCAGACTCCTCCCCCCCCCAGCACCACAATCTGAAGCCTACCTCTGAGGTAGGACTGAAGCCCTGCAGCACAGTGGCTCCCCATCCAATCCCCAAAAGGTGGTCCAGAAGGATACCATGACGAGTCGACTGGTGTCAAAAGCAGCCAAGAGCCCCAGGGGAATTAACAGGGTTACGCTCCTCCTGTCCATCTCTGGCACAGTCATCCACTAGGGTGACCAAGGCCATTTCATTTTCATGACCAGGCCTGAAAGCAGACTGGAACAGGTTCAAAAAATCTTACCACGTTCAGAAATCCTTAAAGTTGCCCAGCTGCCGCTCACTCAAATCACCTTGCTCTAGAATGGTGCATCTCAGACTGAACTGTAGTTACTGGACTCTCCCAAATCTGGAGCAGCTTTCTTTAAAAGTGGGTGCCGCACTACCTGCTTCAAGGCAAGGGTGACCACCTCCTCTAAGTGAGGCATTTACTGTCTCCTGACCCACGCCACCAACCAGGGCCAGGTTATGGGGGCCCTGGGGCCTTCTCATGCCCTCCCCCACACTTACATGCTCCCACCTGCCTATGCACCCTTCTCCCACTCACAAGCCCTCACACCTGTACGGTAGCTTCAAGTTCCCAGTGACAACTCCCTTTAGAATCACTGCAGAGGCCCAATTCTGGTTGGGCCCACAGCGCAGAAAGAGAAAGAGCTCCTACTTCCCCCCTACCCTGTTTTCCTGAGCCCAAAGGCAGAAGCTTCTCCTTCCCCTGCACTGTGGTCCTGGTCAGAATTGGTCCCCGGTGGTTCCTGTAAACACATTTTTCACAAGGAACTCGCAGCTACTACACAACTGCAAGTCCTCATGGGAAACGTGTAACCTGCAGTTTGGCCCTCAGGTTTGCCAGGTCCCTCCAGGCAACTGGTGGGGGGTGGGGGAGGATTTACCAGGAGCGTCCTGGCAACTGGTGGGGGATGGGGGAGGATTTACCAGGAGCAAGAGGGAGACCCAGCTGATGTTGCAGCAATGTGTCTAGGTCACTTCTGACGTGACTTGGAAGTGATGTCATCACGCAGCGATGTCGGGGCAACACTGGTATTTGGGCAAAACTTCCGTGGTAAATTTGGCTTCTACCATAGCGTGCCCAAATACCACACATCTTGACACAGAAACATTGCTGCAACATCGGCTGGGCCTCACTCTTTGGGGGCAGGGGGTAAGTCCCTCCCCGCCAGCCACCTGATCGGTGGTGGAGTGGTGGCGCCTGGTAGAAGGGACCCCCACCTCCAAAAGGGGGTCTAGCAGCCCTGCCCTCGGTTTATAAGACATCTTTCAAGTGCCCATAAAGTTGGTTCCCTGCTCAAGAATTAGCTTTATGGGAACAGATTTCAACCTGTAAAACTGAGAACAAGCCCCAAAACCTGGCTTGGGGCCAAAGACTTGGAAACCTTAATGTTGTGGCGAAGGAACTTCTAGTTATAGTTCCTTGGGGAGGAGGTTATTCTCTAGCTGTTCTGGTAGGCAACGTCAGATTGCACACAAATTTTGGACCTGTGTAGGTGTTTCGAGCAAGATTCCTCTCCTGGCCCTCCCTTGAATACCTTGGGAAGGGAACATTGTTTTCCAGCAGTCCCTAGAAGTGAGGGAGTCCACAGACAAAAATAATCCTGTGGTCTGTGAGCCAGCTTTGTGTCTCCACCAAGAGATCCCACATCCCTTTCCTCTCTGTCTGGTGAGAAGTGATTAAAAACTGCTCTTTCCTTTATAAGAAAAAAAACTCTGTGGGAGAGACTTTAAAAACTGTAATGAGAAATTTCCTCATGAATTATTCTGTCTCAATGTTCAAAACGTGGTTCTTCTAGGAGCAGTGTCATTTCTGGAAAAATGAACACCGAGGAACCATAAGAAAGTGAAACAACATGAAGCTTTGTCTGCTTGGCATTCTGATGGCGTTATTTGCCCTGAAGAAAGCATATGGTGGTAATGCTCTTTTATGAACTCAGACTGAGGAGATCAAAAAGTGGGGTGACTGGAGACTGAGAGATCAAGAAAACATCAGTGGACCCAGAACTCTGGTTTTTCACTTCGTGAGTGAGGAGCCATAAATGGGTCAGAGCAACCAACGCTCCGCCTGTCACTATATTATTTTTCTGTGTGTCGATTTGGGTTCGGTTTTGGTTTTTTCTGTTTTTTGAGCAAGATGTGAGAGCAGAGATATATATATTTTTAAAATGGGTCTCCTGCTAGAGGTTGGGGATAAGGACAGCCCTGGACTGGAGTTGAAGATTACTGGCTTGGAAGCATCCAGTGCCAAGCAAGGTGAAGAGAAGGCTTTGAGTCATGAATGTGAGGCATCAAAAATGATGGCCCTCAGAAAAAAATTAGTCACGATAGTGGAGCACTCAGTGGGCAGGGCTCAACAGGGCTTGGGTTGAGGGCCTATTAATTTTTGTTTCTTTTCCTCATCAGCTGCTCACCAAGAGAGGATAATTCGTGCTTCTGGGGAGGAGGTCCTACTTCCCTGTGGGGAAGATAGTCCTTATGCACGTTGGTTTTGGTTCCCTCTGACTTCCAGATGTGCCGACATCAGTGGGGAGAGTGTGGAAATTACCTGGGGCCCTACCAAACACAATGTGACTCCTATTCGTTTCCACCAGCGCCTGGTATACCAGTCCTCAGGCTCACTGCTCCTCAGGAATCTGGTCATGAGTGATGAGGGCTCCTATGTCTGTCGTCTCCCCAATGGCTCAGAAACTCGCACCGTCCTGGAGGTGACAACAGGTACGTATATAAGAGCTAATTATAATTACTTTAGATATCTATGGCCCACTTCTACCCGCAGTAGGGGCCCAGAACAGCTTGCCGGCACAATTTCCCCTCCATTTTACCCTCACAATGGCAACCCCGTGAGATTGGTTAGTCTGAGGGAGACTGGCCAAGGTTGCCGAGCAAGTTCCCATGACAGAGTGGGGGGTCTCAGTCTGGGGTCTCCCAGATCCTAACCCAGTGGTCTACCCACTAAACCACAGTGGCTGACATCATCACGTTGCAAGTTTCTCTCAGAATGCACTAGACGGTGCAGGCCAAGACAAGGAGGAAGCTGCTGTTTTCAGCAAAACTGTTCTCACAGCCAAGCCATCCTTCTAACAGTCCCCTTTTTCCTTCACTCTTCAGGATGCCACAACTATCTCACTGTTTCCTCACAGTGGCTCAACCCCTCCTCTTTGCAACTCAGCTGCCGTCCCTGCCAATCGGTGAAGGCAGCGGATGGCTTTTATTGGGTGCTGAACTCGGAGCGACTGGGGAGGCGACGCTGGGCTCAGAAGAGTCACTCCGGCTCTTATGTCACTTTGAATCCCATCCGACCAGTCGTCTGGGGACGGTGGGAGTGTCATTCCATTGCCAATCCCACGTGGGTCTCTGAAATCTGCTTGAAGCCACACACGATGGAAGATCCAGGTAAATTTGCGACGTGTGCTGTTGGATTGTAGGCCGGGCCCCTGTATGTTTAAGAGCTGCACAGAAGATTGTGGAAGGTCTGACTTTTCCCACATGGGCCAGGGCTCTTTTTGTAGCAGGTACTCATTTGCATATTAAGTGACACACCCCTAATGTAGCCAATCCTCCAAGAGCTTACAGTAGCTCCTGTAAGAAGAGCTCTGTAAGCTCTTGGAGGATTGGCTACATGAGGGGGTGTGGCCTAATATGCAAATGAGTTCCTGCTACATAAAGAGCCCTGCATCTACCTGGGTGGCCCAGGCTAGCCCGACCATCCTGTCAGATCTTGGAAGCTAAGTAGGGTCAGCCCTGGCTAGTGTTTGGATGGGAGGCCTCCAAGGAATACCAAGGTTGTGACATGGAAGCAAGGAATGGCAAACCACCTCTGAACTGAAGGTCAGTAGTTCAGCAGTTCGAGACCCGAGTGTGCCGCATGACGGCGTGAGCTCCCGTCTCTAGTTCCAGCTCCTGCCAACCTAGCAGTTCGAAAGCAAGAAATTGCAAGTCGATAAATAGGTACCGCTTCGGTGGGAAGGTAACAGCGTTCCGTGCGCCTTGGTATTTAGTCATGCCGGCCACATGACCACGGAAACGTCTTCGGACAATGCTGGCTCTTTGGCTTTGAACAGAGATGAGCACCACAACCCTAGAGTCGGACTCGACTGGCTTTCGAGCAAGGGAACCTTTACCTTTATATAAGTGATGGCAGAAGATTTGCCAGGTGGAACTGTATCTGCTGCACAACTCTTGGGCCTGAACATTAATAAATGAGGAATGGAGATCATTGCAGTATCCTGTGTGCGATGCCATGAAATTTAAGCTCCAGGGTGTACTTCAGGGTCTATATTTGACTCTGTGGGCTCGATACTGTTAAAGAACTCCAGAACTGAAGAGCGAGTTCTTTGCAGGGCAAACAAATGAGTCATAAAGGGTTGAACAAAATGGAAGTCCTGGCTTGCGAGCCACTGGTGATCAACAGAATAACAATGCTTCGAGATGAATCTTTAGCTCCATGCTCCCCCAAAAGTGCAGTGAAGTTTGTTTGTTTTTACTTTAGCTTCCACACAACATCCTCAAGCAATCCTACACCTTCTAGGTTCCCCCGCTCCCTCACAGAGTTCCTCCATATACCTGCTTTGGTACAAACTTTCTGGGAAAATTGTCCTCAAAACAGGGTTCACCACCTTCTGGATGGGAAGATACAGATTTAATTTTATTTATATGCTTATTTATTTTACTTCCTATATACCACCTTTCTCCACCATGGGGGGGAAGTGGCTTACATCATTCTCCTCTCTTCCATTTTATCCTCCTAGCACCCACCCTGTGAGATAAGTGAGGCAGAGAGAGAGAGTGACTGGCCCAAGGTCATCCAGTGAGCTTCCATGGCAGAGTGGGGATTCAAACCTGGGTCTCCCAGATCCTAGGATGGCACTCTCACCGCAATACCAAGAGCCAGCCTGGTGTAGTGGTTAAGAGAGTTGGACTCTGATCCGGAGAACTGGATTCAATTCCGCACTCCTCCACTTGAAGCCAGCTCAATGACCTTGGGCCAGTCACAGTTCTCTCAGAACTCTCTCAGCCCAAAAAATAAGTCTAGCTCACCACCTAGTGGTGCATAAGGCTAAAACTTTCAGCTGCCAGACAATCATAGGATCTCCTAGCTATACTACACACAATGCATAATAATAATAAAATAATAATAAGAAGAAGAACAACAACAACAACCACCACAATAACCACAATACCACATTGGCTTACAGGATTTTCAGGCCTCCCTGCCCAGAGTAGCATCATTTTCCTTCCCTATCTGCTTGCGCCTGCCATTTCCCAGTCCCCCACCAGTTGCTGGCTTTTTTTCCTAGTAGTAGCAATATTTTTGTTTGTTTGTTTGTTTTGTTGCCGTCAAGTCATAACCAACTCATGGCCACCCTGTAGGGTTTTCCAGGCAAGAGACCTTCAGAGGTGGCTTGGCCATTGCCTGCCTTTGCGTAGCAACCCTGGACTTCCTTGGTGGTCTCCCATTCAAGGACTAACCAGGGCTGACCCTGCTTCGTTTCTGAGATCTGGCAAGATCAGGCTAGCCTGGGCTGTCCAGGTCAGGGCAGTAGCAATATACCCATTACCAATTTTGTAACAAGACAAAAAAGCTGGCAAAAAACACTCCGGTGGCAGGGGGAAAGGAAGGTGGTTGGCACAAGAGGAAACGGAGGGAAAGCACAGCGAATATACCTGGCATGGATGTTCTCCCGCCACTGTAAATGCCTCTGCATGCGCATCGGTAAGGAAAGCACAAAAGGAGATCATCTCCACGCAGAAAGCAGCCCCTGACTCGAGAACCTGAGTTTCATAGGAGCCTGCACAAGATAGACTCATGGCAACACACTGGTGTACACATCTCTGCGTAGACAGATCAAGACAGTTAGCCGTGTTAGTCTGTCTGTAGCGGTAGAAAAGAGTGGGAGTCCCGTAGCACCTTGAAGGCGAACAAAATTTGTGGCCGGGTAGGCGCTTTCGTGAGTTACTGCTCACTTAAGGTGTTACTGGACTCTTGCTCTTTTCTACATTTCTGAGTGACTGTTATTTGACTGATTTGGTTCATCTGTTATTTGATTCACCTTTCTGGACAAATCAGGTCATTATTTCTCCTCACTCGTTTCTGATTCCCAAGGCAGCTTCCCAGTCCTCCATGAAGATTTGTCTCGGCTAACTCTACCCCCTTTAGCCGCTCTCTGGTGCTTCCCCCCTTCCACCCCTTGGACTCCAGCAGCTGCGCCCGGAGAGCCTGATGCGAAAGGGACTGAAGTCTGGATCTGGGCAACCGTCTTGGCTGGGCTGTATCTGGTAGCGGTTCTTGGGCTAGCCGTGTGCTTCTGGAAGAGAACATTAGCAGGCAGGTGAGTCAAGGTCCTTTCGGCAGTGCCGTTTAGGGAGAGTGAAATGTGGTGGACACAGGAAGCTGCCTTATAACTGAATCAGACCACTGGTGCATCAAAGTCAGTATTTACTCAGACTGCCAATGGTTGTGATCACACCAAGAGTCATTTTGTAGAAAAAGAGGTGCAGGAGCTCATTAGCATAACTCATTAGCATAACTTATTTGCAT
>NW_015172027.1:91221-93425 GCF_001447785.1 Gekko japonicus | reverse complement strand
GCCCCCCGTACCTCACCTGGGGGAACTGCGATCCCCCGCGATCCCCCCCGAAATGAGCTCTGGGTATAGAAGACAGAAGTTAGAAGATTGAATGGGTAATAATTAATGAATAACCAAATGAAGATTTATTAATGGTTAGAACGTGATTTTGAGGGAGTTGTATGGTGGTTTTTTAAGCGGATAGGATATGGGAATAAGGGGGGGAAGCTTATGAAATAGAGTATAAATATATATTGTATGAAATAGTTCTACTAAATATGTACTCAATAAACTTTAAATTAAAAAAATATATATTGTGTGTGATCACAGCCAATGGTTCTCCCAGGTCTCAGACAGAGGACATTCACATCACCTATGGCTTGATCCTTACTGGAGAGGCCAGGGATTGAACATGGGACCTTCTGCATGCCAAGCAGATGCTCTTCCAGTGAGCCACAGCCCCTCCATCCCATAACAATTTCCCCCCCCCTCAGGTCGTTTTAGCTAGTGACCTATTTGCCTCCCAGATGTATCTGGCTAGGCTGTATTTACTTATTCATTTATATCCTGCTATTCTCCCCAATGGGGTCCCTCCGAGGCTTACACCATCCTCCTTGCCTCCATTTTATTCTCAAAACAAGCCTGTGAGGTAGGTTAAGCTGAGGGGGGGTGACTGGCCCAAGGTCAGCCCACAACTTTCAGTGGCAGACTGGGGGTTAAGACCTGGATCTCCCAGATCCCAGTGCAAGATTCTAACCACTGCACCACCCTGGTTATCATGTATATGAAGGACTTGCTCTCTGCACATGCTCAAAGGCTTTTCTCATTTATCACTGTTTCCTATCATATAGGACTGAAAGCCAGATTAGACAAACTAGGAGGGTTGCATGTTGTCTGCACATCTGCATTAGAAACAGTGACTGTGGGTTCCAGTCTTTGAGAGAAAATAGAGTGCACGGATGAGGAAGACCGAAACCCTGCCCTTTTTCTTTACCTTGCTATACTTGGTTGATTGAAATATCTTTCTTCATGCCACGATCACTTTTGATATCTGAGCTGGGTGGGAAGGAAGAACACTTCAAAAAGCTTTTGAAAAAGCCGGCCTATTGGTCTTCTTTTAGAAGTAGAAACATTTACTTTTTCCTTTAATTTATACCCCCACCTTTCTCCCCAAGGGAGACCCAAAGCAGCTCACACCGTTCTCCTCTCCTCCGTTTTATCCTCGCAACAACCCTGTGAGGTAGGTCAGGCTGAGGGAGTATGACTGACCCAAAGTCACTCAGCAAGTGTCCATGGCAGAGTAGGAATTCGAACCTGGGTCGCCCAGATCCTTGTCCGATGCACTAAGCACTATACCGCACTGGCTCTTAACATTGATATAAAAATTTCCTCCATCCCATCTAGTTTGGCTGTAGAAAAGAGCAAGAGTCCAGAAGCACCTTAAAGAGTAACAAAATTAGGGACAGGATAGGCGATTTCATGAGTCACTGGCTCACTTCTTCATCTCGATCTATCTAGTCTGGTGTTGAGTCTTCACTCTGAAAGCAGTTCTGGAGGAATATACGCTGTGCCCTACCTCAACCTTCAGAGACAGCACTGTAGATTTAGAGAGAGATAGAGAGGCCAGGGCACACAAAACATCCTTCCTGCTATCTGATACTATCCTTTGAAGTAGAATGCTATTCTTAGGGACCAGACTTCCTTCCAGCTTGACACTTCTCTCTCACACACAAACACAAAGAAAGAGCACATGCTTTGTCAGCATGGATGCAGAACAGGCATTCTCCATCTGCATCCATCTAGCTAGAGTCCAGTGGCCCCTCTAAGACAAACAGAGGTGCTTCTGGACTCTTGCTCTTTTCTACTGCGTCATGGTAGCTGTGGGGAATGTAAAGGCAAAACTGCTTTGTATGTTCATTGTAAAGACCCCACAGAACCAGGGTTGCCAGCAGAGTACTGACAACCCCCAGCAGATGTAGGGGGGCCACTCCACCTGTCACTACTTAGACATGCGTGGCTTAATCTTTTGAGACAAGCACCTGCTACTGGCGGGATCAACCAGGTAGCAGCGGGACAAAGTACAAACTAGGACTGCAAACCTGTTTGTTGTCTAAAGTAAAGGTAAAGGTTCCCTTGCTCGAAAGCCAGTCAAATCCGACTTTAGGGTTGCGGTGCTCATCTCCGTTTCAAAGCCGAAGAGCCAGCGCTGTCCGAAGACGTTTCCG
>NW_015172027.1:79507-90461 GCF_001447785.1 Gekko japonicus | reverse complement strand
TGAGCCTGGGGTGGCGTGTGCTTGTGGGGGGGGGGGGGGTTGTTCAAGGATTTGCCCAAAACTCTATGGTTTAACTTCAGAGGTTTTGTGAATGCTAGAGCACCCCTGAAATCATGGAGTCACTTCTAAATTTTTCCAGAAGTGATGCAAGCACACCAGCATGATGCCAGCGTGCCTGTCCCTGCCCCCCAAATCCCCTGGCGGCCCTAGACCAGAAGTTCAGTATCACACCAATGCTGCAACATCCCTTCTGGAACAAACACAGAAATGACATCACCATGTTGGGGAAATGCTATAGGGGTATCCGGTGAGTCCTAGAGTGTCTCCTGGACAAATTGAGGTCATTTCCCGGTTCATGCCAAAAGTGGATGTTGCAGCATTGGCGTGATGCCAGTTCTCCTCCCATTTTGCTTCTGCTGCTCCCTGGAGCAGCTGCAGAAGCCCCGGGGGTCCAGAACAGGCGGTCTCTGGTGAAGTGGGACCCCTGGCACCACGACACTGAAAACGGCACCCATATTGTGATATCATCATGAACCTTTTCTTGCCACACATTAGTGGTTGCCACTAGGAGGTAGGGAAATATGCATCATAATGACCACAACACATGCTTACATGCTATGGGAGAGACGGGGAGAATTTAATATAGGGTGTTTCCAATGAAAACTTATAGTTCCACCCTAAGACAATATTGCAATATCTTTCTAGGAAAAACAAAAGAAGAAAGGAGGAAATAGGTAAGGAATGAATGAAAACATTTCCTTCTTGCCTTTTCACTAAAGCTTTATGGCCCCATATAAATCATATCTCTCTTTTGAAGTTTATGGGGCAGGAAGTTCCAAATGTGTCCCAAAGATTATACTTATAAATCCATTATCTCTAGGAAGGGTTCTGCCTTTTTTTTCTATTTTAATGTATAATTATGCCACAATATACAAAATATCATGAGGAACTGTCCAGTGCTGAAAACAGACCTGTCATTCAATAAAAAGGTGTATTTTCCCCTCCTGCCTTGACAATTTGTATAACAAAATTACAAACAGCTGTACTGTCCCATGCAAAATCCAGAAGAAGAAGCAAAATCTTAGTAATATCTTTTATTAGGATCTCATTCATTCATTCATTTTATTACGGTCAGAGACCCATTGAATAGCATACAGAACAAAAGCAAAAAGCATTACAGAGAAGAGATATCATGAGGAATATTGAGGAGGAGCTTACGCTTTGTAGATGCAATAAAGAGAAATTTGGCAACATTCCTTGATACTTTTATTAGGATCTAACAAAATGACACAAAACATTGTTCAAGCTTTGGAACTTGTCAGGCAATTGTTTTCTACTTAAGAATACCTGATTTCAGCTGAGAAAGAGAGGGATTTGTCAAAAGGGTGGGAATAACCTGGGGAAAGGCTGCTTGCACAAGGTAATAATGGCCGAATTTGACTTCAGTCTGATATAACTTGTGAACCGTTAGGGTTGCCAGGAACTTCCTGGCCACCAGCAGGGGATGGGGGGGTAGGGTTGCCACATCCAGGTTGGGAAACTCCTGGAGATTTGGGTGTGGCACCCCGGGAGGACAGGGACCTCAGTGGGATACAATGCCATAGAGTCTACCCTCCAAAGCAGCCATTTTCTCCAGGGGAACTGATCTCTGTCGTCTGGATCCCTATGAACGATTGTTAAAATATAGAAGACTACCAAACCCTTCCACATCTGCAGTCAGCCTGCAAAGACAACTGCACTTCTTGCATGTTTTTTTAAATAATATTGGGACCTTGCTGGTCTGTATTTTTTCCGAATGACATAACCCTCCATTGTTTACTTCTTCTTCCCAGAAAGTGCTGTAATCTAACACCTAAAATGATAAACTGTAAGCCTGGCGGCATCTAATACCATTTCATAGGGTTGCCAAGCCACAGCCAGCAATGCCCAGGATGAAATGAGGGGGTGGGGCCTGGTGTGTCAGCGTCACATTGGTGCACTTAGGTCCCGGTCACACGGGCCAGATAACGTGGGGGGGGAGGCGTGGCTGTGTGCCCCAGAGCAAAATAAAGTGCAGTAGCCCAATCACACGGTCCCCCGAGTCTTCGTGCTTAGGCTGTTAGCTGGCGATCACACAGTGATGCTGGAGCATGGCAAAGAAGCGGCGCAGCAAGCGTTTCGTGTTTGTGCACATGTGCAGTTCTGCAGAGCAGCACTGCTTTCAATTACGTGTTTGTGCGCATGCACTTATGAAAACCATCCGGTTTGCGATGGGACGTGGACGGGTGCCGGATGCCACGGGATACTAGTGCTCCTGCGATCAGACGCCCGCCTCTGCCCTGCATTTTCCGGATACTAGTGCACTTTCCGAGGTACTTTTTTACTGCGCATCTTCGGTGGGACGCCACGGGTTGGCCACGGGTGCGCTATGCTTCCCAGATGATGCGGTGTGATCACACACTGAAAATCCGCCTGACATTCGTGCCTTTAGCGTGGCAAATCCTCCGTTTGAACAGGCCCTTAGATCACTTCTGGTATAAACCATAGAGTTTCTGCCAAATGCTAGAGTGTCCACCATGTCACTTCCAGTTTTTATTGAAATTGACATAAGTTGCTGATGTGAGCCGGTACATGTCCTTCCCCTCCCCAACTGTATATCTGGCACTGAGGCAGATAATAATAATATCACTGTACACCAAGACTGGCAAGACTGGGTCTGAAGATCTTGACCTGGAAAATCTGCTTTCCTCCTCTTTCATTTCTTAAGTTTTGCAGCATCTAGCTTGATGAAGAGTCCTTATGAGTTCAAATGCTTGCACAGTGTTTGTGTCATTTTGATTGGCCCTGACAAAAGGCATTTCATTGACGACTTGTATGACATGCATACATTTTATCAAGGCAAATGGAGGCCCACTATCCCCACCCCCCAAAGTTTCAGGCAGGCTGCCTGCTTTTTATTTTATTTTATTGGTAAGGACTGCGAGGATGTTTATGGGTGGATCTTTCACCTTTTCAAACCCTGAAAATATTTCAAAAAAGTAGTTGCAAAACTGTTCCAGGATTTGAGGGGGCAGGGTGTCTTGATGACATTACTGGTACTAGCCAATCACCATCCTCAAGTCCGCTGCAGATCTAGATGGTTCAGAGCTTGACCTTGCAAAAGAGAAAATGCATTTGACACTGAACATGCTGAGGGCACTTTCAGAGCAGTCCCACTACTCTACCTTCACTCAACACGCTTTTCAAATTCTGCACCACTGCCAGGCATGTCGCTTTGTTCCTAGATCACCATACCTTCTTTTAACTTGTGTTTTTTTTTTAATTCCACTCATCATGATCTTGTGACCCCAAGATCATCCTTCCCTGAGAAATCCAGCTGAAGTTCACTTGCAACAGAATGAGGAGCTACCGGAAATGGAGAGTTTGGAGGAGGTAAAGAGTGGCTGAACCATTCCTGGGGCGGGGGAGATCATGGCAAAGGTGAGAGAGAATCTCCTTTTCAGTCTCTTTTTTATCCCATTAATGTTGCTTTCTCCTTCCAGACAACTGCCTCCCTTCATTACGTTCAGCTGCAGCTTCCTCCAGGAAAATCCCCCGCCATTCGCAATCCGGACAGCACCACCGTTTATACAGCAATTGTCTGATGCTGCTTCCGTCTCCCACCTGGGCACAAAGATCCAGCAATCATCTCTCGATTCACCGACGAAATTTTCTATGACCGCTTTCCTCACTTCCCTCTGTGCCTCTGTAGTTGACATGTCTCCTCAGCTTCTTCAACTGTACCATCTACAGCCACCCCAAAATGGCCAATCACCTCCTTCAGCTGCCTTCCTTGAAGCCACCCCTTGAGTCCACATCCTGAACCACAACTAGGCCTGGGCATGTTTTTGCTGCATTCCTCCATATCCATCTCTCCTGGGGCTCTTTCTTTTCTTTATCTCCTCCCTCCCTTTATGCCATAACGTGCCATGTATACTGAGGAAAATGTAGAAATAATATTGTAATAAATTCAAAGTGTCCGCAGCTTGGGTTTTTGTTGTTCCTTATTGTTTACATGATTTTTATTGTGGTGGCATTTTGGTTATGCGTATAGTCAGGAAGGAGGTTGTATGTCACTTCATTACTTTTTTTCTTTCTTATGTATGTTATTTATAGGCCACTTTTCTCATAGAGACTCAAGGCAGATTACCAAGAGTGAGTCAGTGCAATCAGCAAAATGGAACATTCAATAAACAATGAAGAAGAGGAGGAGGAGGAGGAGGAGGAGATTGGATTTATACCCCGCCCTTCACTACCCAAAGGAGTCTCAGAGCGGTTTACAAACTCCTTTCCCTTCAGTTTGGTGTAGTGGTTAAGTGCGCAGACTCTAATCTGGGAGAACTGGGTTTGATTCCCCACTCCTCCACTTGCACCTGGCTGGATGAACCTGGGCAAGCCATCGTTCTGATAATAGCTGTTCTTGAAAAAGAGCAGCTTCTGTCAAGAGCTCTCTCAGCCCCACCCACCTTACAGGGTGTCTGTTGTGGGGAGAGAACTATGGCTTGCCCAAGGTCATCCAGCAGCTGCAAGTGGAGGAGTGGGGAATCAAACCCGGTTCTCCCAGATTAGAGTTCGCACACTTAACCACTACACCAAACTAGGACTGCAGAAGTCTGGAACCACCAGAAACAGAAGCAGACCATAAGTATTAACATGACACATTAGGTCTCCTCGTTGCTCCAGTGGGGGGGATTGGGGGGCATTCCAGGGGGGGTGGGGACACCCCAAGCCCTACCCCCAAACCGCAGCCACCCACGGCCACCCCTCTCCCTCCCTTCCCGTAGAGATTTAAGGGGCTTCAGCTGATCCGCGGGGAGCATGTGACCTGCCAATCAGCTGGAGGGCCCTTTAAGTCCTTCAGCAAGGAGGGAGAGGGGCTGTCACATGCTGCAGCTCCGCTAGCAAAAAGACCATTTAAAGCCGGTTGGTGGTGGTTTGGAGGCCCCAGAAGCGGGGAAATCCCTGCCCAGACATGGGGGCTGGCAACCCTCTGACGCATTAAGTGGCACAAAAAATACATAATGGGATCCTACTTACAGTAAGCTATACACAACAGGTCTCTAATCACGTATCCAAGTAAATTTGTGAACCATTTTGTACGGAGCTACCCTATTGCCTGTGCGGAAAAGCCCACTTGAAGAGTCCGGCTTTGCATGCTTTGCCGAAGGCCAGGATCTGGGGAGCCTTCCTGACCTCCTCAGGCAGGCCATTTCAAAAGGTGGGGGGGCACAACGGAGAAGCCAGGTGTACAGGGCAGTTGTTGATTTTGCCCATTTGCAGGTTGGCACCTGCAGGAGGCCCTGGTGACCCCCTGAGCAGAGTTGCTGTGGTGGAGCATACGGGACTTCTGTGCCTCACATGTGTCAGTTCTATATTTTGTATTCTACTAAACTTTTCCTTTCAGCCTCCTTTCCTTGTTTGCTTTCTCTTAATCTCATGACATTCACCCCAGTAGGTTTGCTAGCTCTGGGTTGGAAAATACCTGGAGATTTTGGGGGTGGAGCCTGTGGAGGGCGGAGTTTGGGGAGGGGTGGGGACCTCAGCAGGTACAGTGCCACAGAGCCCGCCCTCCAAAGCAGCCATTTTCTCCAGGGGAACTGAACTCTGTTATCTGGAGATCAGGTGTAATACCAGGAGATCTCCCGGGCCCACCTGGAGGTTGGCTGCCCTACAGCCCAATGTTCCCTTCCTACTTCAGGCTCATCTTTCTTTGACAGGATATCAGGTTTTCTTCCATCTCAATTAAGAGCCTAGAAGGTTAAATGAATCCAAACTTAGAGGGCCCAGTATGCTGACGACACAACCCTTTTAGATGGGTTTTAAACAAGGTTTAGATGGGTATACTGAATAGAATATCAAGAATATTATTAATGTTAAATAGTTTGTATTGTTTGGGATTCTCTGTATCAATTGTTTTATATTTACTTAATAAAAATAATTTCTTAATTTTTAAAAAAAACCATAATATGGACTTCTAAATATTACAGTAGACAATACTCTGTCAGTCCAAATAGCCAATACCAAGTTTCCTTTAGGTAGTTTAACATACTTACACAGAACTGGCCCAGTAGACCATAGGTAGGGTTGCCAGTTCTAGGTTGGGAAATACCTGGGGATTTGGGGGATGCAGCCCGAGGGACTTCAATGGAATATTATGCCATAGAGTCCACCTTCCAGATAGAGTATAACACCATAGAGTCCACCGTCCAAACCAGCCATTTTCTCCAGGTGAATTAATCTCTGTTGCCTGGAGATCAGTTGTAATAGCTGCCAACTAGCTAGGCTTCCATGGCAACCAGTGGGCAGAGTCACAGTAATGCTGGGCTAGGGTTGCCAGCTCTGGGTTGGGAAATATCTGGAGATTTGGGGGAGTGGAGCCTGGAAGGGGAGGGACCTCATCAGGATATGATGCCATAGATAGAATCCGTCCTCCAAAAGCAGCCATTTTCTCCAAGGGAACTGATCTTGGTCACCTGGAGAACAATTGTAATAGCAGGAGATCTCCAGGTGCCACCTGGAGGCTGGCAACCCTGTGACCAGTGTTCCCTCTAAGCTGAGTTAGTGTGAGCTAGCTCACAGGGGGGGGGTTTGCCTCCGGTTCACGCATTTTTGCCTTAGCTCAGGAAGGATGGCTCCAGAGCAAACTAATTGATGCAGTTGCCAAATCGCTCGCTCACAACTTTAAGGCCAGTAGCTCACAAAGTAGAATCTTTGCACACAAGACAATACTTAGAGGGAGCATTGCCTGTGACTGGGCCCAGCCACTTCCTTTTTACTCACTCATGGTATACAGATCACTGACTGAGGCTGAAAAGTCCCCGACAGCACAGTGGCTTTTTCTAAAGGAGAAGTACAGGAAGCGTGTGGGCAGCGGCAAAGTGTGTGAGCCTATCAGTTTCCCCTCAGTCCTTCTTAAAATTAGCCATAAGGACATTTCCTGCAGCTAAACAGGGCTTCACCTTGCCACAAGAAAGTCCTTGGGGGCCCATTCTGACGTGGTCACTCAGCGCCAGTCAGCATTTCATCACTTCTGTGTGTCAAAACAAGTGCTGGGGGTTGCCAGGTCCCCTCTGGTCACCGGCACAAGATGAGGGGACAGGGCTGCCACCAGTGTACCCTCTAAGCTGAGTGAGTGTGAGCTAGCTCACAGTTTCTTAGCCTCCAGCTCACAGATTTTTATCTTAGCTCAGGAAGGAAGGCTCCAGAGCAGACTAATTTAGGCAGTGGCCAAATCGCTCGCTTACAACTTTAGTGCCAGTCGCTCCCAAAGCAGAATGTCTGCTCACAAGACTCCACAGTGGTTGCCACTCCAGGTTGGGAAACGCCTGGAGATTTGGAGATTGAGCCTGAGGAGGGGAGGGACCTCAGTGGGGTCCAATGCCATAGACGCCACCCTCCAAAGTATCCCTTTTCTCCAGGGGAGCTGAGCTCTGTAGTCTGGCTGGAGATGAGCTGTAATTCCAGGGGATCCCCAGGTCCCACCTGGAGGCTGGCTTCCCTATTCACAATGGACGAGAAATGCAACAATGTGCATTCTGTTTTTTTGGAACAATTTATGCTCAACTTTTTTTGTTTATTTATTTACTTCATTTGTGTGCTGCCTTTTTCCTCGGTGGGGACGCAAAGCGGCTTATGTTTGTCTCCTTTCCTACATTCTATCCTCACGACAACCCTGTGCAGTAGGTTAAACTGCAAGGTTGTGGACTGGCCCAGGGTCACCCTTCGGGCCATGTTGTACGTTTGCCAGCGACCTCTGTTGCATCCAAAATCCCTCCCACCAATATATGCCAAACTGGTTAGGTTTGCTAGGGCATGTAGTTATGTCTTCATTAAAAACACACACACATTTTCTTCACGGTACATCCTTCTCCTGAGGTACTCAAAGCACTTTCAGTGCCAAAAGGCCTTCACATATATTATCTCATTAATTATTGCAACAGTGCTATAGTGTGGTCTTAGAATCCTGGAATCAGAGAGTTGGAAGGGGCGATACAGGCCATCTAGTCCAACAGCTCCCTGCTCGATGCAGGATCAGCCTGGAGCATCGCTGGCAAGTGTTTGTCCAGCCATTGCTTAAAGACTGCCATTGAAGGGAAGCTCACCACCTCCCTAGGCAGCTGATTCCACAATTGCACAAGCATCAGGGTCTTCTCCAGTGAGTGCTCCCTTCTCATTTGGTGGCCAAAGTATTTGAGCTTCACTTTCATTATCTGGCCTTCCAGGGAACAGTCAGGGTTGATTTCTTTTAGGATTGACTGATTTGATCTTCCTGCAGTCCAAGGGACTCTTAAGTGACAGCCCTTCAAATACTTCAAGAGAGCCATCATATCAGCCCTGAACCTCCTCTTCTCCAGACTCAACATTCCCAAGTCCCTCAGCCTTTCCTCATAGGGCTTGGTCTCCAGGCCCCCGATCATCCTCGTTGCTCTCCTCTGCACCTGCTCCATTCTGTCCACATCCATTTTGAAGTGAAGCCTTCAGAAGTGCACACAATACTCCAGGCACAGCGGGACTAGGACATCTTGCGATTTGGATATGTGTGTGTGTGTCTGTAGCAATCCTAATAATATACATAGTCCTGAGCATGTCCCCATAGTGCCAATCAAAGAAGCAACAGTTCTCCAGGATCCCAGGAGGAGGGCTTTCATATCACCTGCCACTAGGTTTGCCAACCTCCAGGTGGTGACAGGAAATCTCCGGCTATTACAACTGATCTCCAGGTAACAGAGATCAATTCACTTGGAGAAAATGGCCGCTTTGGAAGGTGGACTCTATGGAATTATGCCCCTTTGATATCTGCCCCTTCCCCAAATCCCGACCTCCTCGGGCTCCATCCCCAACATCTCCAGGGATTTCCCAACCCAGAGTTGGCAACCCCACCTGCTACCGGATTCTTTTAGCTGGAGATTCAGAGCTCAAACCTTGGACCTTCTATGCACTCAGCGTATGTTCTGCCATTGATCCATCGCCTTTCCCCAACACTGTATCCTCATGAAGGCCAATCAAGTATATTTGCTCAGACATCTAGAGCTCGAGCCGAACAATGCCGAGAGGTGTACTTAGTGGCAGTTTTGAATGTTTTATGCCTGTGTGTGCTTTGCACAGCCTGAGCATCTTCTGGAGGCAAGATAAGAGCCGATTCAAGATCTTTTCATATAGCTCATAGGGTCACCAACCTCCAGGTGGCACCTAGAAATCTCCTGTCATTACTGTTGATCTCCAGACGACCAAGATCAGTTTCCCTGGAGAAAAATGGCTACTTTGGAGGGTGGACTCTATGGCTGAGGTCCCTCCCTTCCCCAAACCCTGCCCTCCCCAGGCTCGGCCCCCCAAATCTCTGGGTATTTCCCAATTCACAGCTGGCAACTCGAATAGTACAGTACTCATGCATACTACTTTTCTCTAATGGATCTCCCTTAGATTTCTCCGGACTGACAGGTTCCGGGTTTGGATTAGGGTTGCCATTTCTGGGTTGGGAAATCCCTGGAGAGTTGGAGGGCGGAGCCTGGGGTGGGGGGTTAGGGGAGGGAAGGATCTCAGCAGGGTATAATGCCATAGAGTCCACCCTCTGAAGCGGCCATTTTCCCCAAGGGAATTGATCTGTGTCATCAGGAGATCTGAAGGTGGGCAACCCTCACTGGCAAATCCTGGCTTGGGTCCCCAACTTATCAGACAACCTGCCTTGGTCTGCTCCTGGTATGTACCAGCAGGCCCAGTGTGCAGAAATAGGTAGGCAAAGCTTTCCACAGCACAGAGGTAAACATTAGGTACACATCAAGGTGCTGTTAAAGGCACAGGTCACCAGGTCCAGTTGTTGTTTTTCAATTGCCAGCCCTATTTCTGACTTAAGCTCTTGCAAGAAACTGACCACATTCTTCCATCTCAGGGATTTCCTACAAAGCAGGAAATGCCCGTTTCCAAAGAGGGCTTACGGCTTACGTTCTTGAGAATCTGCTTTTGCAACAGCCAGGGCCAGAATTAAGAAAGAAAAAGACTTGGGGTTGGGAGGGTTGGGGATCCTCCAGCTGAATAGGGTAGGACAGGGGTGGCGTTACTTCTAAATGTGTCTTTCCTGTCCAAGGTAAATTCCGTTTGTTCTTTAAGGGGAACTATGGCAGTTAGAGGAAACGGAGAAACCACAGCATCATGCAGCATTAAGCAGCAGAAAGGGGAAGAGTGTCGGTGGTTGTGCCTGGCTACCGTCTTTTTTTCTTACAGTAACATATGAAGCTGCCTTGTACCAGGGGTCCATCTAGCACAATGTTGTCTGCTCTGATTGGCAGCAGATTCCCAGGTCTCAGGCAGAGACAGCTTTTAGGAATACCCAGGGCCTATCATCAGGGGCCATGAGGGCCATGTGGCCCAGGCCTCACATTCATGAGGGCCTCCATTTTAGACTTCTGATGGTTTCAGAGGGTAGCCATGTTGGTCAACAGTAGAACAGCTAGATTCAAGTCCAGTAGCACCATGGAGGAGACCAACAACATGGGGGGTACAGGCCCGTAGCCAGGAAATTTTCCGGTGGGGGGCTTTGGGATTGGGGGGTGTTGTGGCCCCCCGACATGGTGACATCCCTAGTGACATCACCACAAGTATAGATCCAGGTGGTCAGCTGTGTGGGTCTGAAGCAGTAGGATGAATTTAGAATCCAGTGGCACCTTTAAGACCAACAAAAGTTCATACCTTGAATAAACCTTTGTTGGCCTTAAAGGTGCCACTGGATTCTAGATTTGTTCTATCCAGGGGTCGTTTCGTAGAAAAAGAGCTAGGGGAACTCATTAGCATAACTCATTAGCATATGCCACACCCCCTGACATCACCGGAAGTGTGTCATAAGGCCACACACCCCGCCCCCAACGGTCCCAGCCGCCTCTGCCGACCCATGAGGGGCCCGGCGGTGGACCTGCAAGGCCGGCGGGAGTGCAAGGAAGCCCCG
>NW_015172027.1:77725-79227 GCF_001447785.1 Gekko japonicus | reverse complement strand
GGCTGAATGAGGGCCGGAAGCGGGGCAGCCGGAAGCAGGGTGTGTGGCTTCGTTGTATGTGCCCCGCCCCCGTACCTCACCAGGAGGAACTGCGATCCCCCCCCCCGAAATGACCTCTGGTTCTATCACCACGAGTGACTCTCCTCTGAGGAGAGCCAAAGAGGAGGCGGCCAAAGAGAATGGCCAACCCCGGCGCCTCACTGCACATGTGCTAGTCAGCGACTCGGCTCTCAGCGAGTCAGTTGGTGCTGGGGCTCTCCCTTAATCGATAGGGGGTGCAGCCCCTAAAGCCCTGCTATTGGCTACAGCCCGGGGGGGGGGAGCTTTTGAGAGTCAAAGCTCCCTTTCTTCAGATCTGATAAAGATCTGACCAACAAGATTTTGAAGGGGACGAGCTTTCGAGAGTCAAACCTCTCTTCGTCTGATCTGACAAAGGGAGCTTTGGTCTCTAAGGTCCTACTGGACTCAAATCTAGCTGTTCAGACTTTTTTTAAAAAAAACTTTCTCTCTAAATAAAATTATACATAGGGCTGCAGAGATAGTATTGACGGGATTGAAAGGAGAAAATGTTCATCGTACAACTTTAAACTTGTGCCCCGTTACCGGGCCACACCGCCTGTAGTGCGTGCTGTGAATGAATATTCTCCTCATTGGGGGGCATTTTTAAAATAAACTGGGCAATTAGACCCAACATAGGTGTGAATGCCAGGCAGATTTAAAGACAACAGCATCTGGGAAGCGCCCCGCAGACATCAGCAACCCGTTCTTCTCCACAGCAGAAGCAGAGTTAAAAGACACCAGGGAAAACCCAGAAGTAAATGGGTTGCAATGGGCCACAGACAGACTTTCTCACGTCTGATGGCTCCAGCGCGCTCTCATGGCATCGGGATGGTCTGATCAGGCCATCCGGACTCCGTGCCGTTGTTTATCCCCCCCTTCGCAGTATGTGCATCACTGCAAACTCCATAGGGAGTTTGGTGCGGAGGTGCGATTCATTGAATCCCCCATTTAAGCGCATGAGGGGAAAACAGCACACACAAAAACAACTCACCCGCAGTTGCGTCTGATCACACACTGATAGACTGCGGCCGCAGCTTCAAAGAGAGGTGTGACTGTGCAATTGTGGGTCAAATTCCTCTGGAGGAAATAGCCTCGCTCCCCCCCACACACATTTTTTCTGGCACGTGTGACCACAACCTGGGAGTCTCAAAAAGAATGGAAGTGGCCCGTGCCTCTCTCTCAGCCTCTGTGAGACCCTGGAGACACCTGCCACTACACATAGGAACTTTCATGAGTCCAGTTCCGGAATATGAAGTACAAGAAGAGGGGACCTGCGATACTCGTGGGTGGCGGAGAAGGAGCTCCACGTGGAGGAGGAGGAAGCAGGCGGAGAAGGAGCTCCACATGGAGGAGGAGGAGGAGGAAGCAGCCACAGGTGAGCCTTCTCCCTTTCTCCCCCGCCCCCCCGCCCTGCCGGGCAGGCCGCGGCCCGCCAATCCCTC
>NW_015172027.1:65024-77322 GCF_001447785.1 Gekko japonicus | reverse complement strand
GGGGGAGAAGGAGCTCCACGTGGAGGAGGAGGAGGAAGCAGCCACAGGTGAGCCTTCTTCCCCATCCGCCCACCCGCACCAACAGCAAGGCCTGGGCCCACCAATCCTTCTGCCCCGCCCCCCCCCTCACTGGCGGCAAGCCACGCGAGCCCGCTGAGCCTTTCCCTGCTTCTCCCGGGCACCAGCAGCAAGGCCCGAGCGGCTCCCAGCCACCGGGCCCGCCGAGCCTCCCCCCACAACCGCCAGAGCGTTCTTTGTGCATGCGCAGGGAATGCTTTTACTTTGGGGGGGATTTAAATATCCCCAGTATATTCTTTCAACTTTTTAGATTTTTCTTTACACCTGGGGACTGCTCCAAGTGAGCAGGAAAATCTCTCTGCCCCCCGAGTGCCCCCGATGTGCGGATTTAGATATCTGCACGGAGGGGGTAACTTGGCTATTAGATATATAGATAATCTGAAATCCAGTGTCCTAGAAAGTGGGACGAGTAGCTCTGATGCTTCAGTGAGCTGTGACTACAGAGTTGAAATGCCCTCCCCCACCACCACAATGTAACTGAGAGCATCTCCACAGTTCATCGGGAAACATAGAAGCTTTTAGTAGTGACTGGAAGTTTGCAGTTGTCCAGGGTGGGGAGTTCCGCTGGTTTATATGACACCACAGTACAGCAGAGGAGGATGAGAAAGCTTGTGAAATTTACCCCCCCTGACTTCCTCGATCTGCTTTTCCCAACCACAAGCTTGAAAACACACGCAAAACAACCTTCCAGGTGATGAATTCATATTTTTATCCAGGTAGCCCCCTCAGAAGGTGGGGGTGGAGGAAACACAAGTCACGCTGCCAAAGGGATGAGGAAGAATCTAGCTTGACCGGCTGTTGTGGTTTCAAGAGCAGCTTGATAGTCACAAGTTAGAAGGCGGTGCTTTCCACAGCATGGAAATCAACATTTGACACCCATTGGTTGTGTTAAAAGCACAGCTACAGGGTCCAGGCTGAAACCTGACAAGCCTACTCTTGCCTGGGAAATTCCTGGTGATTTGTGTGAAGCTTCCAGGTGGGACCCGGGGGGTCCCCCGGAATTACAGCTCATCTCCAGCCTACAGAGATCAGTTCCCACAGAGAAAACAAATGCTTTGGAGGGTAGTCTCTGTGGCATTGTATCCCACTGAGGTCCTTGGCTTCCAGCCTCAAACCTCCAGGAGTTTTCCCAACCTGGATCTGGAGAACCCTACCCCACTATCCAGGGTTGCCAGCCTCCTGGTGGGGCCTGGAGATCTCCCACCTTTACAACTGATCTCCAGCTGACAGAGATCAGCTCCCCTGGAGAAAATAGCGGCATTGGATGGTGGACTCAATAGCATCGTACCATGCTGAGGTCCCTCCCCACCCCAAATCCCACCCTCTCCTGGATCCACCCCCAATGTCTCCAGGTATTTTCCAACCCAGACCTGGCAACCCTTCCCCACTATCCCCCACCAAGGCCAAGAAGAAGAAGAAGAGGAGAAGAGATTGGATTTATACCCCGCCCTTCACTTGGAGTCTCAGAGCGGCTTACAAACTCCTTTCCCTTCCCCTCCCCACAACAGACACCCTGTGAGGTGGGTGGGGCTGAGAGAACTCTGACACAAACTGCTCTTTTTCAAAGACAGCTGTGCCAGAGCTTGTGACTGACCCAAGGTCACCCAGCCAGGTGCAAGTGGAGGAGTGGGGAATCAAACCCGGTTCTCCCAGATTAGAATCCGCACACTTAACCACTAGGGGGACCTGGCAGGCCTGTGTGCAGTGCCTGTGGAGGCAGAATATTTGGGGAGGGGTTTTGACTGGAGCCTGTGGTGTGTGCCATACTGTCGGCCAATGTTCCCTCTAAGCTGTGGAGTGGTCCTACTGGACTCAAATCTAGCTGTTCAGACCTTTTTTTTTTTTTACTTTCTCTCTAAATAAAATTATACATAGGGATGCAGAGATAGTATTGACAGGATTGAAAGAAGACAATGTTCGTCATGCAACTTTAAGCTTGTGTCCCGTTAGCGGGCCACACCGCCTGTAGTGCGTGCTGTGAATGAATATTCTCCTCATTGGGGGGCATTTTTAAAATAAACTGGGGCTGCGATCAATTAGACCCAACATAGGTGCGAATGCCGGGCAGATTTAAAGGGCGCGATCAGACAACAGCATCTGGGAAGCGCCCCGCAGACATCAGCAACCCGTTCTGCTCCACCACAGAAGCAGAGTTAAAAGACACCAGGGAAAACCCAGAAGTAAATGGGTTGCAATGGGCCACAGACAGACTTTCTCGAGTCTGATCGCTCCAGCGAGCTCTCATGGCATCGGGATGGTCTGATCAGGCCATCCGGACTTCGTGCCGTTGTCTATTCCCCCCCCCCTTCGCAGTATGTGCATCATTGCAAACTCCATAGGGAGTTTGGTGCGGAGGCGCGATTCATCGATCCCCCATTTAAGCGCATGAGGGGAAAGCAGCACACACAAAAACAACTCACCCGCAGCTGCGTCTCTCCCCCGCAGCTGCGTCTGATCACACACTGATAGACTGCACACGCAGCTTCAAAGGGAGGTGTGACTGTGCAATTGTGGGTCAAATTCCTTTGGAGGAAATAGCCTCGCTCCCCCCCACCACATTTTTCTGGCACGTGTGGCCACAACCTGGGAGTCTCAAAAAAAATGGAAGTGGCCCATGCCTCTCTCTCAGCCTCTGCGAGACCCTGGGGACACCTGCGACTGCACATAGGAGTCCAGTTTCAGAATATGAAGTACAAGAAGAGGGGACCTGTGATACTCATGGGGGGGAGAAGGAGCTCCACGTGGAGGAGGAGGAGGAAGCAGCCACAGGTGAGCCTTCTTCCCCATCCGCCCACCCGCACCAACAGCAAGGCCCCCCAATTCCTTCTCCCCCGCCCCCCCCCTCACTGGCGGCAAGCCACGCGAGCCTGCTGAGCCTTTCCCTGCTTCTCCCGGGCACCAGCAGCAAGGCCCGAGCGGCTCCCAGCCACCGGGCCCGCCGAGCCTCCCCCCACAACCGCCAGAGCGTTCTTTGTGCATGCGCAGGGAATGCTTTTACTTTGGGGGGGATTTAAATATCCCCAGTATATTCTTTCAACTTTTTAGATTTTTCTTTACACCTGGGGACTGCTCCAAGTGAGCAGGAAAATCTCTCTGCCCCCCGAGTGTCCCCGATGTGCAGATTTAGATATCCACATAGAAGGGGCAACTTGGCTATTAGATATATAGATACAGGCTCATTATAGACAGCACACTCAGCCTGACACAACTAGCTAAAATCAAGTTTGGTTTCCAGGTCACATTAAGTCCTGTGCATACCAAATCAGCATAATGATTTTTCTCTTTCAGCTTGCTGCTTGCTTGCTGGTCTGCTGGCATAGCAGGGAATAGGGAGATGAAATAATGGAATCATAAATCTATAATTTATGCCCAATGGCTGGGCAGGTGTACAGCATTAGAATAGGAAAAAACACAGATAATTTATAAAGATGCTGGTGATATTTATTTATATATTCAGATAATCTTTTGAGCCACGCCACATGCTGATTTGGATGTAATACTCCATGCAGCCATATGTACCGTCTAAATTTTTGACCTCATCCACCATTCTCTATGCATAAAATATTGGCATACCACCTTTCTATGACCCAAACAGAAACTCCACTGGCATGCAAATACTGTATTTTTATGTGCCAGTGTAATCTATATATCTAACAGCAATATGTGACCCCCATATGCAGATACCTAAATCCACAGATCAGGGCCACACCAACGCTAAACAGATTTTTCTGCAAACTTGGAGGACTCCAAATATTAAAAAATACATTGGGGATTTAAATTCCCTACAATTTTTTTTAAAAAGTGGTTTGCTCATATGCAGACAATGCATTTACCAGAAGAGCTGGTGGCACTCTGAGCCACCACCAGGAACCACTCTAAGGTCAGCCAGGGCAGACACCGAGGGTCGCTACAGGCCCAGACATGGTGGCAGAGAGCTCCAGAAGGTGTTCTGTGCCTGGCCATGGCTGCAGAGCACCTCCTGGATCTTCTCTGGGCTTGGGAGATTGGATTTATACCCCGCCCTTCACTTGGAGTCTCAGAGCGGCTTACAAACTCCTTTCCCTTCCCCTCCCCACAACAGACACCCTGTGAGGTGGGTGGGGCTGAGAGAACTCTGACACAAACTGCTCTTTTTCAAAGACAGCTGTGCCAGAGCTTGTGACTGAACCAAGGTCACCCAGCCAGGTGCAAGTGGAGGAGTGGGGAATCAAACCCGGTTCTCCCAGATTAGAATCCGCACACTTAACCACTAGGGGGACCTGGCAGGCGTGTGTGCAGTGCCTGTGGAGGCAGAATATTTGGGGAGGGGTTTTGACTGGAGCCTGTGGTGTGTGCCATACTGTCGGCCAATGTTCCCTCTAAGCTGTGGAGTCTTGTGAGCAAAAATTCTGCTTTGTGAGCTACTGGCATTAAAGTTGTGAGCCAGCGATTTGGCTACTGCATAAATTAGTTTGCTCTGGAGCCATCCTTCCTGAGCAAAGACAAAAATGTGTGAGCCAGAGGCTAAAAATCTGTGAGCTAGCTCACACTAACTCAGCTTAGAGGGAACACTGCTGTCAGCCCTCTGAAGCTCTCATTTTCTCCAGGGGAACGGATCTCTGCCTCCTGGAGCGCTTTGTAAAATCAGGAGGACTCTTGGCCCCGCCTGGAGCTCGACCGCCCCGCCTGTTATCTGCAATAGCCATCGATTGTTCTTTCAGACTGACTCACCCCTAGATGTCCACTCGTGCACTCGACTAATTTGGGCAAAGGTTATATTTTAACCAAAGTTTTCCTTTCAGTTCTGATCTGGGCGCTTACCTTCACCGGCTTCCTCTTCAGCCTCGGCTGGGATTCCCCCACCCCGCCACCTCCGCAGCCAACCAATAGCCTGTCTGGCACACCCTCAACCTGACGGAGCACATCAGGGGACAGGAAAACTTGAGTCCCACTTTCACATGGAGAGTCTCATAAAGCTTTAGAAAGAGTTCCGCGGGCCGGGCGGTTAAAGGAGCCGAGCAACAATGAGGTATGTATGCGACAGGGAGGCGGATGGAAGGGGAAGGCCTGCGTTGTGGGGAAGGCTGAGGGAGGAGGGGGGTGTTTGGAAGACAAAAGGCAGGGCTGAGGAGGACTCAGCTCCCAGACCCCATTTTAAGCGGTGGGGCCCAAACCTGCCCGTGTGAAGTTGTTACAGAGTGCATCTGAGCACGTGCAGAGTTCTTTTGTCTCTTGCTCGATCCAGTGAGTCGGGCTGCCCATTTTTTAAACTAATCACCCCACTGTCTCTATAACATCAGTTTGATCTGTAAGCCGGCGATGTTATTTAACTTTGTGTAATGAAAAGGATTGGATGCCCGTTTCCACTCATTCAACACCTGTTAAAGGGACAGGACTTTCCCCCCCTTGGACTAGTTGGAAACTTTTTTATCAGTGAGCCAGAGAGCCAATTGAATTCATGGGTACTGCGCTTGCCCTAAGTTAGAGGCTGACTTTGGGACAGCAGAATTGAGCCCTGGCATCCATCTCTCTCTCTCTTTTAGAAACCACGCATGGGTAGGTGGATTGGAATGAGTGACACGGCCAGTGGTTGAAGGCATTTTCACCCACGAGGCTGGAGATCGTCCTTGCCCCACAGTCACTTGCCGAAATGTGCTCTGTCAGCCAGAATGCTGATTCCCATTATAAAGAGCTCTCCCGTGCTTCTTTTCTGCACAGACAACATACTTGACAGCCAGCATTGCATAGGGCAGTGATGGCGAGCCTTTTAGAGACCGAGTGCCCAAGCTGTGACCCAAAACCCACTTATTTGCAAAGTGCCAACACGGCCATTTAACCTGAATACTGAGGTTTTACTTTAGAAAAAACAACTCATACATTAACTTAAGATGATCCAAACAAAGTAAGGAAAGCAATCCCAAATGCTTTCATTTACTTAAAATTATTTGGCAGAGAATTTGACACTTTAATGATGGTCTGGGCCTGGCTGGGGCGATGGCACGCGTGCCCACAGAGAGGGCTCTGAGTGCCACCTCTGGCACCCGTGCCATAGGTTCGCCACCACTGGCATAGGGGATAGAGGGTCAAGCACTAAGGTCTGGGAGACCCAGGTTCAAATCCCCAGTCTTCCAAGGAACCCTGCTGGGTGACCTGGGGCCAGCCATTCTCTCTCAGTCTACCCTCTGTACGTATTTACTTACTTCATTTATACCCCACTTTTTACCCCACTGCGTCTTGTGCCATTCTCCCTTTCTCCATTTTATCCTCGTGGCAACCCCATGAGGTCGGTGAGGGTGTGACTGGCCCAAGGTTACCCAGCGAGCATGCATATTAGTCATTCGAATACGGGTCTCCCAGATCCTAATCCAGTAGTCTATCCACTTTATCTTTGTTCTCTGGAAATGAGCTGTAATTCTGGGGATCCCCAGGTCCCACCTGGAGGTTGAAGTGCTGTGGCTCAGTGGTAGAGCATCTGCTTGGCCAGCAGAAGGTCCCAGGTTCAATCCCTGGTATCTCCGATTAAAAGATCTGGAAGTAGGTGATGGGAACGGCCTCTACCTGAGACCCTGGAGAGCCCCACTGCAATTCTGAGTAGACAATACTGACTCTGATGAGCCAAGGGACTGATTTAGTATAAGTTTCACATGTTCATGTGCATTCACTACACTACACTGGCTCTCATGGAGTTGTTGAAAGTGTAAAACAGGAGAGGGGAGGACCATGTACACTGCCCTGAGTTTTGGAGGTGTGGCTCAGTGGTAGAGCATCTGCTTGGCCAGCAGAAGGTCCCAGGTTCAATCCCTGGTATCTCCAATTAAAAGATCTGGAAGTAGGTGATGGGAACGGCCTGTGCCTGAGATCACTGCAATTCTGAGTAGGCAACACTGACTTTTATGAGCCAAGGGACTGATTCAGTATAAGGCAGGTTCACATGTTCCTGTGCATTCACTACACTACACTGGCTCTCATGGGGTTGTTGAAAGGGTGAAACGGGAGAGGGGAGGACCATGTACACTGCCCTGAGTTTTGGACATTGCATTCCTGAGTTCGATGGAGGAAGGGTGGTGATAAAAATGTACTGACTAAATTACACATTAATCTGAATAGCACAGAAAAGGTGCTCAAGGGCAGGTTAAACATCTCGTGTGGAAATGACTGAAGAATGCCCAAAGTCATTTTTGTCTCAGCCATGTGCCACGGTGCATGCAATGAAACTGGTCTCCTGTGTTGAGACAAGGGACCTTAGGACATCACAACCCCAAGTCAAGGTTGTACTCACAGTTACTGAAGCCATGTGTATTAAACTTCTGAAATATGCTGCTTCCCCAAGATGACCCATTAGTGCTGGTGGCTTTAAAAGAGGACTGGGGGGGGGGATCATGGAAGGCAGATCTATCAACAGCTGTGTCATGATGGCTAAGTGGAACTTCCACCTTCAGAGGCAGTGTACCTCCAAATATAAGTCGGTGAGATGCTGCTGCTTTTGTACCCTGCTTATGGCTCCTCGGAGATATTTAGCTGTGGGAAACAGGATACTGGATCAGCTGGACCTTTGGTCTGATCCAGCAGATATCCACACAGCTTCCTAGGATGTGTGTGCTGTGAAATGTAGTATTAGGGTTGCTGCCAGGTCCCCTCTGGCCACTGGCAGGGGATGGGGGAGGTCGGGTTGCCAGATCCAGGTTGGGAAACTCCTGGAGGTTTGGGGATTGAGCCTGGGAAGGACGGGGACCTCAGTGGGGTACAATGCCGCAGAGTCCACCCTCCAAAGCATCCCTTTTGCTCAAAGGGAGCTGATCTCTGTTCTCTGGAGATGAGCTGTAATTCTGGGGGATCTCCGGGTCCCATCTGAAGGCTGGCATCTGTTCATATGGAGAGAGAAATGAAGTCGTGGGATGACGTTGATTCATGTTTAATTTCCAAACTGAGGAATTTCCAGTTCAAATCTACCCCGGAAACGGAGTTGCTCAGTGGACTGGAGAAAAATGTCCTGTACCTTTAACAGAGGTGTGATTGGATGTTATTCACCTCCTCCCCGCTTTGAAAAGCTTTCCACACATTAAGCTTCTGTGAAAGGAGCAGGGAATTTTTGTTCTCCTTAAGCCTGTGGGCAACCCTGCTTGGAAGCCCTCTTGCCTAATCTCTGGTGTGCAGGTTGGAGGACAGCTATGGTGACTCTGTAGTAAAGGGAAATAACCGGCACTTGCTCAAGAAGAAAAAGGATTCTTATTGTTAGTTCATTTTGCCACAGGAACTGAAACAGGGATTTGGGATTAGGCCACAAGGCATCCCCGAGCTAAACTGTTGTGGGCAGAAGGAGGATCCTGAAAGAAGAAAAGGGAAGAAGTCCATTGACAGTTTAACAAGACGTATAAATAGGGTTGCCAACAGGCCTGGAGAAAAACGTGCTATCCCTTTAATGGAGGCTTAATGTGCAGAAACAGGTAGCCGCAGCTTTTAATGGAATGGAGATAAATAACATCCCAGCAAGCATCTATTAAAGAGTCAGGACTTCCTCTCCCCCCCCCCACCCCGGCAATTGGCAAGCCTACATAAAAAGTTCTGTCTGAAGCAGACTAAGTGAAAGAAGAGAGTTTGTAGAGAAATGCTATTGGGCCATGGATCACACTGAACAGAAGAAAGCCAAGGCATCACCCCAAATTTTGATAAGAGTGGATGAAAAAGCTTTCCGTTAAGGAGAGGGAGATTCAAAGTAAAATTCAAAGGCCCACTTTGGGTTATATTCGAGATTGAATCAACCCCGTTCCCTCAAAAGAGATGATTATATTTTGCTTACTCCTCATAACACAGGTTATCAAGACAGTTCAAATAATGATTTTTTTAAAAAAAATAAAGCGAAGGGACAGTTACCTTTTTAATGCCAAACTGGAATTTTTTTATGAAGGTGACATGGTATAGCCCGATCTCCTCAGATCTCAGAAGCTAGGCAGGGTCAGTACTTGGAAATGACACCGCTGAGGAAGACTCTGCAGAGGAAGGCCATGGCAAACCACTTTGGCGTCTCACGTGCCCTGAAAGCCCCTTGCTGGGGTTGCCATAAGTTAGTTGTGATTTGACAGCACATAGGTCCATAAGTAGAACTGGGTTTTTTTTATAAGAAGTGTTACTCAACATGTAGATACCCAGTGATCTGGTCAGAGAGGTATTCCTGAGGTAACGTATGTATGAAACCTACTCCAACTGAGTCACGTAGCTCTGTTAGCCATTCTCACAGGTAGCAGCCTCCCAGCATCCTAAGCTGAGAAATGTCGTTCCTGTGAGATTCTTTTAATGTGGGGATGGCCATGGCCAGGGGTCATCTGCATGCACAGCAGGCTCAAAACTCGTCATATATTAAACTGATGGGGCAGGGATGACTAGACCCTCTCCCTGTTGCATCACTGAAAATCCTCTTGCTCACCACATCTCCCCTTCACCTTTTCCTCATCTCAGAAATGGGCTTCCCCTGGGGATCTCTCTCTCTCTTTCAGTCTCTGTTTGACAGCACAAAAATTTCCCCGTGTTATCTATCAGTGTCATCTGGTGATAAAGTGAGTGGAATGAATGTGTGCTGCGTCTGGGGAGGAAAACGCTGATGTTTCATTGCTTCAAGGAAAGGTTGGGGAAAACCTAACAGGCTTTGAGCCATGGGAGGAACGACAAGGGGGATCCCAGATTGGGAATCCCCAAAACGCCACTAGGGGGTGCTGTATGGAATATTTTTTCCTGAATGATTTTTAATAGAACAACTGTATGGTACTGGGCTTGTGGCCGGTGTGGTGGTATAGAACATTTACAAGCATTCCGGCTACTCAGGGGATGAAGCTGTGAAGGTGACATTTGCAGCTTTATTGTTTAGAAAGCAAAATGCATTTATTTGTGACTGCCAACTTTAACTTTCTCTGAGGCAAAGTTGTGAAGAAGCACAAGACTCGCATTTTTATTTCTAACTTTGAGGATTTGCTAGTTAGCTAAGCCTCTTACTGCGTGAGGGTAATTATTTATAGTTGTGCAAAGATAATTTGCCAAGTAACGGGCTTTGGAGCCCATTACCTGTGTGTTATCACTGATAGAACCTTAAATATAGAACATTTTGGTCTGATGCGGATTAAAAATTGAAACCGGGATTAAAAAGTAGGCCATGGGATTATGTGTACCTTCCCTTCTGATGAAAGAGAGAACAACTATGTAAGTCGCTTTGGGTCCCCATGAGGGAGAAAGATAGTAAGTAGATGGGGGTGGGAGAATCTGTGAGGTGAAGCTGTCCGTTTGGTTGGGGTTTAAGTGTCATAGTGGCCTCAGGGACAAGAGTAGCTTTATGGGGTAAAATGAAGACTGGGGAGAGGTCCTAGGGAGTAGAAAAGCTAACCATCACAGAGCTCAGAAACAAAGCGGCTGAAGGAAGGATTTAATGACTTGAGAAACAGAAGCCTGAGGGAAAAGGAGGCTTAAGGAAAAGGGCAGAAGAGAGAAATGAGGCAGGGAAAAAAAGATTAATTAGAAGGGGAATGCTGAAGAAATCGAACATGGTCTAAGAACAAAAGGGGCTATACGATGGCTGGGGGGAGGCAGAGTCGCCAGCAGTGGTGGTGGTTCAGGGTGGTTAAAGGGAGTCAAGGTGTGTATGATGAAGCCAAGGACTGAAAGGGATCTGAGGAAACAATGGGGCTGAGAAAGAAGAAAGGAGGGCTGAGCCAGGAACTTTCGTGTTTGAGGGGACAGGAAGTGAGAAGGGAGGTTTAGAAAGTTAAACATTGTGGCCCAGGCAGGAGCCGTGAAGCATTATGTCTTTGGGTCTAGATGCAGACAGGGCTGGTGTTCCTAGGGTAGCCAACCTCCAGGTGGGGCCTGGAATTCTCCCAGACTGACAACCGATCTCCAGGTGACAGAGGTCTATTACTTCCCCTGGAGAAAATATCTGCTTCAGAGGATGGACTGTATATAGGATCACATCCTTGCTGTGCTCCCACCCCTCCCTAAATGCTGCACTTTCTGGGCTCCGCCCCCAAATCCCCAGGAATTTTCCAGCTCGGAGTTGGCAACCCAAGAACAGTTATCAGGGGTCATTTCGTAGAAAAAGAGGTGCAGGAGCTCATTATCATAACCCATTAGCATAACTTATTTGCATATGCCACACCCCCTGGCATCACCGGAAGTGTGCCAGAAGGCAACACCCACCGCTCAGGCTCCACTGGACTATTCTGGATTGCCAGCTATTGGGGGGGGGGGGACATGCAGATCTGTCCCTCGCAGAGGAGGGAGAGCTTGTACCTGAATAAAACTTGGTCTTAAAGGTGCCACTGGACTGTTTTGGACCGTGGTGGCTGGCGGGCTCTGCAACTTCTTGCTCTGACTGAGGGCTGCTGGGAGCAGGGGGTGGGGCTTGTTGTATGTGCCCGTCCCCTGGGCCTTTTACTGCTGGAGCTCCGCTCCTGTGCACTCCTGTAGGAAAGACCCCTGACGGTTACACAGAAGAAAGGGGGGGGTGTTCTGAATTGTGATCACCCTTGATCACCCTAAGTGATCAAGAGCAAGTGCAGAGGCAGTTGCTTTCACATAAGCACATCTGATGGGCCAAGCATTTTTCCCCCTCTCAAATTAATACTTGTGAGGGGAGTTCTTCTCATTTTAACAATGGGGAACTGGGAGAGAAGATACCATGCCCTACGAGCCACCCTGCAATCAAGCACAATTTGGAGGGTGGAGCCTGAGGAGTGCCGGGTTGGGGAGGGGAGGGGTTTCAGTAGGGTATAATGCTACAGAGTCCACCTTCCAAAGCAGCCATGTTCTCCAGGTGAACTGATTTCTGTCACCTGGAGATCAGTCATAATCGTGGGAGATCTGCAGCTACCACCTGGAGGTTGGCAACCCTAAGCACAAAGCCAAGGTGGTGTTAGAACCAACATCCTGGAGATGCAAGCCCAACCCTCTAGCTAACCTGTTTTTAGCAGGGCATTTAAGGAACCACTAAAGAGGGGGATGCAGCCCCATTACAGACACTCGGTACTTCCAGTATTAAACTGAATCACTTGCCACTTCGAACAAAGTTTGAGTACAGTAGCACCTTTAAGGTTTCATGTGCATGCACACTACTTCAGATACATTGGAACAGACTTCCTCAAGCCTCACATGATATAGGTGGGGGGGAATTAGTTGCCAGGAAGGGCTACTTAGAGTCAAGATGTGTAAGTAACTGGGCAATAAGTATAGCTAAGACTGGATTAAAGCAGCTGATAAGATC
>NW_015172027.1:63558-64214 GCF_001447785.1 Gekko japonicus | reverse complement strand
GGGGTTCCATTGTCCTGAGTGCTGTAATAACGTGCAAGGTATATCCCACTTTTACCATACCGATGCAGGGCTTGAGTTATGCCCTCATCACTAGTTCATCAAGCATCATCACCTGGAGTTGGCCTTCAATTTAACAGTGGATGTGCAAGCCGTTTGTTACTGTGTGTGTGTGTGTGTGTTAAGTGCCATTAAGTCTCAGCTGACATGGTGAGCCTTGTAGGGATTTCAAGGCCAGAGATGAACAGAGGGGGTTTGCCATCACTTGCCTCTGAGTAGCAACCCTGGACTTCCTTGGTGGTCTCCCATCCCAATACTAAACTGAGCCGACACTGCTTAGCTTCCGAGATCTGATGAGATCGGGCTAATCTGGGCCATCCTTATTCATGCCCCCCCCAACAGCATCTCCAATGGTCAATCTGTTCTTTTCCCCCCTCTGACTTGCAGCTGCAGAGACATGCCACTGTCCACTCCCGAATGTCTGAAGAAGCACAGAATGCAGTCCTTCAACCAATTTGACAAGGTGGGTTCCAAGGAAGAGCCTGAACTTGCCCTCCGTGTGTCGTGTGTCTTTGTAAAGTCCCGTCAGGTCGCAGCTGACTTCTGGTGACCTCACCAAGGGGCTTTCAAGGCGAGCGAGAAGCAGAGGTGGTTGGCCA
>NW_015172027.1:31664-63201 GCF_001447785.1 Gekko japonicus | reverse complement strand
TCTCCGCAGCCGCGGGGCGCCCGGACAAGCCAAGAGAAGGCATGGGGTGTGGCCTAAAATGCCAATGAGCTGCACTGTCAGGGGTGTGGCCTAATATGCTAATGAGTTTCGGCTGTTGGGTGTGGCCTATTATGCTAATGAGTTCCTGCTGGGCTTTTACTACAAAAAAAAATCCTGCTTATATTTATACCCAGCCCACCCTGTAAACAGGCTCTGGGCAGTTTACAGAAGACGGCAGAATGTGCCGAATTAGCATAAAACCATAACATTAAAATAGTATAAAATATTCTCAACGTTACAATAATAGTATTTAAGGTGCTCACAGTATTCACACAGATGGCGTGAATTTCCATTCCATTCCATTCTGATCTTACGGCCAGTCCTATGATCCAGATATTAAATGGCGTAGTCCATCGTGGGCCAGTCCCATATTCCAGATGTTCAATGGAATAGTTGGTGGTAACGGTGGTGGCGGCGGCTCCTATTTGAAAGCCTGGTGGAAGAGCTCCGTCTTGCAGGCCCTGCGGACCTGTACAAGGTCCCGCAGGGCCCTGATCTCCTCCGGGAGCTCGTTCCACCAGTAAGGAGCCGCCACCGAAAATGGTGACGGTGAGCCTCGCATCCTTGGGGCCTGGAATAGTCAAATGCTGTTGTGCCCCGGACCATAGTGCTCTCTGGGGTATAAATGGGGAAAGGCAGGTAACCTCAGGTAAGCTGGACCCTGGGCATATAGGGCTTTAAAGGTAAGTCTAGCCCCCAAAGCAGAATTTCTGACGCTTTGTTGAAGTGGGACCCTCTTTCTCTACTGGAACCGCCAGTAAAGCAGCTTCTTGCTACCCCCTCCCCACTTAAATGGCTGGAATCTCACAATAGCTGGTGTTGAAGAAGACCATACCATCAAGCAACGGACTCATGGCAACCTCATCCACAGAGCATTGCAGGCAAGGGATGAGCAGAGATAGTTTGCCATTGGGGTTGCCAGCCTCCAGGGAGCCCCTGGAGATCTCCTGAATTTACATCCAATCTCCAGACAACAGAGATCTGTTCCTCTGGAGAAAATGGCTGCTTTGGAAGGTGGACTCTGTGGCCTTAAATACCAATAAAGTCCTTCCCCTCCCCAAAGCCTGGTCTTCCCAGGATCCATCCCCTAAATCTCCAGGTTTTTTCCAAACCCTGGAGTTGGCAACCCTGTTTGCCATTGCCTGCCTCTGCATAGCAACCCCAGCCTTCCTTGGTGGTCTCCCATCCGAGTCCTAACCAGGGCCGGCCCGTTCTTAGCTTCCAAGTTCTGACAAGCTCGGGCCAAGTTTGGTGTAGTGGTTAAGTGTGCAGACCCTAATCTGGCAGGGCCGGGTGTGATCCCCCACTCCGCCACTTGCAGCCGCTGGATGACCTTGGGCAAGCCTTAGTTCTGTCAGTGCTGTCCTTGAAAGGTCAATTCTGGAAAGAGCTCTCTTAGCCCCACCTACCTTACAGGGTGCCTGTTGTGGGGAGGGGAAGGGAAAGGAGTTTGTAAGCTGCTCAGAGACTCCGAGTGAAGGGCGGGGTATAAATCCAATCCCTTCTTCTTCTTCCACCGTTTACAAATACACAGCATGATGGAGCAGGAAGCTGTATATTTCATGGCTGCTGTGCACAGGCAAACACAAATCTGACATCCAGCATCCCAGAACATGCTCACAGTTAGCCCTGTTCCTCTTCACCCCACCCCTCCTGGCCTCACAACTCCCCTGTGAGGGGGTCCTGACCCACAGAACTGCTGCCTCTAAAAGAAGAAGAAGAGATTGGATTTATACCCCGTCCTTCACTACCCAAGGGAGTCTCAGAGCGGCTTACAAACTCCTTTCCCTTCCCCTCCCCACAACAGACACCCTGTGAGGTGGGTGAGGCTGAGAGAGCTCTGACACAAACTGCTCTTTTTCAAGGACAGCTGTGCCAGAGCTTGTGACTGACCCAAGGTCACATCAGCAGGTGCAAGCGGAGGAGTGGGGAATCAAACCTGGTTCTCCCAGATTAGAGTCCGTGCACTTAACCACGACACCAAAGAGTTCCACAAGAGAATGGCACAAGAGCGCCACTCTACCGTAAGAGGTGACCCTCTTTCTTAACCCTTGGCAGTGCCTGAGCGTGCGTGCCCTGCGGTGCTAATGCTGCCAGGGGCTAGACAGACACACCATCTCACTCCAGGTTGGGGCTGTGTTGCAGGTGAGCCTCCACTATCAGCCAACGCTTGGTGGGGCGCTAGAAGAAAGTGGGGCATCTCAGCATCCCCACCAGCTGGAGGCACTTCAGCAGTTGGCAGGCTTGGACTTCCCCCTGGACAAGCTGTGGGAGAGGCTGGTGGGCGGCCCCCCCATGGAGCAGAAAATGGAAGAGATGGAAGCCCGGCAGAAGACCTTGGAGAACATCGTGTCGGTCCTGAGTCGGGAGCTGGGCAGGAGAGTGGAGCCCCCCGCAGATACCCTCGGAGAGGCCATGGCCCGGATTCTCTACCTGGAAGAGAAGGTAAGATGCCATGACGTGTGCCTCACTTCTGCGAAGAGTGAGAAGTTCTAGGGTTGGCTCCCTTGGGAGGAGAGAGAGCATCCAGGTGGGCCACAGTCTGACTAGTATGTGACGAGGAAGCAAACAAAACTGTGACAAAACAATGCTAAATACTAATCTCTCCTTATATATAATTGAATAGTGGGTGCCAAAGTTCTAATTCTAAAATGCACTCCCTTAGTGTATGGCTGATGGAACATAAGAGACGCCAATGTTGGATCAGGCCAAAGGCCCATCCAGTCCAACACTCTGTATCACACAGTAGCCAGAAATACCAGTGCCATCAGGAGGTCCAGCAGTGGGACCAGGACACTAGAAGCTCTCCCACTGTTGTCCCCCCCTCCCCAAGCACCAAGAAGACAGAGCATCACTTGCCCCAGAGCCCCTATTTATACCTTGTGGCTAATAGCCACTGATGGACCTCTGCTCCATATGCTTATCTAATTCCCTTTTGAAGCCGTCCATGCATGTAGCCGCCACCACTTCCTGTGGCAGTGAAATAGCATGCAATTGCCACACCCAAACACACCCCACTCCCAGTAATAGGCTATTTACGTAACATCACTACTCGTTTGGTTTATTCCAGAGTCCTGGTCGGCTATTGTTCTTGTGCCCCAAGCCCAGCCAGTCTCTGGGGTGATTCAATCAGGGATGATTCAGTCCCAATACATAACACTAAGTATTCTGTCTCCTTTTCTCAAAGACTTATCATAAGCGTATTTTTCAGTATGCCATTATAGGATCACAGTTGTCATATTATATCTCAGGATACCATCCAAGAATCATCACTGTGCAATGACAGGAATAGGAAATTCGACACAAAACAATTTAGCATTTGAAGGACACACTTCCATACATTCGAGACACATTAATGTTCTCCTGTGTAACAACTTCAAACACAGGGTTTTTCCCAGTCCAAAAATACTAGTCCCCAGGCAGTGTTTCCTCTAAGCTGAGTTAGTGTGAGCTAGCTCACAGTTTTTTAGCCTCTGGCGCACACATTTTTGTCTCAACTCAAGGTCGTCCAGCAGCTGCGAGTGGAGGAGTGGGGAATCAAACCCGATTCTCCCAGATTAGAGTACGCACACTTAACCACTACACCAAACTGGTGTGGTGCACATATTGTCACGGTATCTGCTAGATCCTAGTATAGTCTTCACAAATGCCATACCCCTTCTTCCATCAGAGGACCTTCGACATGCAAAGCCAATGCTCTTTCACTGAGCCACAGCCCTTCTGCGGATAAGGGTCTGGATCAATATAAGGTGGTTTCATACGACATCTGGAGCAATAAGGTTGCAGCTCCTTTCTGCGGGAGGAGAGGATTCCTTTACAATAACCCCCTGCTTATCTCTGCTTCAAAGTTATGCCGGTTTCTTTTCTTTTTCCTCCTCTCCCTCCGGCCATCCAATTCTTCCAGGTGGAACATCAGGACTCACTCTTGGCCATGAAGGACGTAATGATCAGCAATTTGGCGGCACGGATCCACACTCTGGAACAAACCACCTATGACGGATGTTTCCTCTGGAAGATCTCAGATGTGGGGCTCAGAACTCAGGAGGCGCTAACCAATAACAGGCCTGCTCTTTACTCCCCCTGTGAGTGATCGTAAGTCTGGGATGGGGGTTAGGGATATAAAATTAGGACGATTTGGCAACACCTTCATCCCTCGCTCCTCAGAGTGCAGTAGCTAGCTTGCCATCGTGAACTGGGGCTAGGATTCTGTGTCCAAAAGTGGGGTTGCCAGCTCCAGGTGGGGAAATTCCTGGAGATTTGGGGGTGGAGCCTGGGGAAGGCAGGGTTTAGGGAGGGAAGGGACCTCGGCAGGGTATAATGCCACAGAGTCCACCCTCCAAAGCCACCATTTTCTCCAGAGGAACTGATCTCTGTAGTCTGGAGATGATTTGAAATTCCAAGAAACCCCCAGGCCCCACCTGGAGGTTAACAACTCCAGATGTTACTGGATTTCACAGCCATACAGAGTTTTTTTTGTGTAGTGGTTAAGTGCGCGGACTCTAATCTGGGAGAACTGGGTTTGATTCCCCACTCCTCCACTCACAGCTGCCGGATGACCTTGGACAAACCATAGTTCTGTAAGAGCTGTTCTTGAAAAAAGAGCAATTTCTGTTAGAGCTCTCTCAGCTCAACCTACCTCACAGGGTGTTTGTTGTGGGGAGGGGAAGGGAAAGGAATTTGTAAGCCGCTCTGAGACTCTGAGTGAAGAGTGGGGTATAAATCCAATCTCTTCTTCTTTTAGAAAGTTCTGGTTTCTGTCATGTTTTCTCCTCACTCCTGCCGTTGGCTTTTTCCATACATATTAACAAAATTCAGTAGAAATATTGCTGCCAAAACTGATGTCTGTGTAAAAGGAAACAAGCCATGAATACTATCAACATCAAAACGGGCCAAACAAAATGACTCATGAGGGCAGCATACAAAAATAAGTAGAAATGAAAAGGGGCCTAGCCCTTACTCAAAATATCCCAAATCTTGCAGTCAGGGAGGGCTTTGGCCTTGAGTTTTCAGCACAGCACAGAGCAGACCTGCCCACTTCACTCTACTGGAGGCCAGACTCCATTTTGTTTCACTTACTCCCCCCACAAATGGTCCACTGTACATATGTCAAATATTAGCATTTATGCAGTGCTTAGGAAGGTGAAAACTCTAGCATGGAACCATGACCCATTTAGTGAAATGTAGTGGCTTTGTGGTTACCAAGCTCCAGGTGGGATCTGGAGATCTCCCACATTTACAACTAGGGGTGCCACGTCTGTCGGACCAGCTGGTGGGGGTGGGGGTGAACTTACCAGGAGCAAGGAGGGAATGAACCGGAAGTAAACATAATGTGACTACATCACCCGGAAGTGATATAGGCACATTGGGGATGATGCTCTGGTTTGGGGGCAAAACCTCTATGGTAGAATTATATTGTACCATAGAGTTTGCTCAAAAAACAGAGCATCGCCCTCCCCCCCCCCCGACATCACCAACATGGCTATATCACTTCTCGTCATGTCACATTTACTTTGGCTTCTTGCATGTATGGGGGATGGTAATGGGGGTCGGAGAGGAGCACCCAAAACCAGGGGACCCCTGGCCCCACTGGGTGGTCTGGCATCCCTGTATACAACACTTAAAATGCTGAAAAGTCGAGTCATGACCCTTTAATGGAATCTAGTGAGCTTAGGGTGGCCAACCTCCAGGGGGCACCTGGAGATCTCCCACTATTACAGTTGATCTCCAGGTGACCCTGGAGAAAATGGCTGCTTTGCAGGGTGGACTCTAGGACTGATTTCCCACAGCTGCTGCTCTGCACTTGCTCCTCTCTTTGCCCTGATGGTACGTGTCAATGTCCCCCTCGAAGCTGCGCGGCTGCATTTTGACCCGCGGCTTTGCCCGATTTTGCCCACAGTTTCGTACTCCTCAAAAAACAGGATCACGAAACTGTGGGGGAAATCGGCGAAGCCGCGGGTCAAAATGCGGCCGCGCGGCTTAGAGTGGGAAATTGACACATACCATCGGGGCAAAGAGAGGAGCGAGTGCAGAGCAGCGGCTGTGGGAAATCAGTCGAGGGCATTACACACCACCTAAATCTCCAGGAGTTTCCCAATCCAGAGCTGGCAACCCCTAAATTTTAAACCACAGACTGACTGGTTCGTGGTCTATTCTGTGCTTGTAAACAGTAGACTGACACAGCCTGGTGGTGAGAACACTAAAGCATGAGATGGCTGATCAGCAGCTGTTGTTCTAACAGCCACCCTGGCATGAAGCGATGAAGTCCTGCTAGGGTCCATTTTGACTAGCTGGGAAATGAGGGCTATACTAGCAGCCACTGACTTCCATCATACAGCCGTCACAGGGCTGGAAAAATATTTCAGACTCCTTATTTGCCAGAGTCGCATTTTTAACAACCCAGAGCCCAGATTCCTAGGATTCCCCCCCCCCCGACACTGTTCAACTTCATAGAATGAGTTTGAAAGCCGATTTAAATCCCACACCTTCCCCAAGCAGCCCTCTGGATTTTAGTTCTGCCCAAGGGCCAAGGGTAGCTAATGTAATAATTTTTAATGGCTTCAAATGACTGTTCCTTAGGAACCAGAGCTGGCCATGGCAGTTAAAACAGATTTCACCAAAGGTGCACTGAACTAGAGATCGGGGGGAGGGGAGCATAGGACTGCCGCCAATCTGTATTCCTCCCTACGTCTCCTTGATAATATCTAGGGAAGGATGAAACAGAATAGGACACCATTGTGCTCATTCCCAGCTCTGCTATTTCTTGACTTCATTGGCTGCTGGTTCTGTGTGAGATCGCTCTCCCCCTCCTTATTTTTATCCTTAGAAACAACCCTATGATGAGGTAGGCGATGCTCCCTCTAAGCTGTGGAGTCTTGTGAGGAAAAATCCTACTTTGCGAGCTGCTGGCATTAAAGCTGTGAGCGCGCAATTTGGCTACTGCATAGATTAGTTTGCTCTGGAGCCGTTCCTTCCTGAGCTGAGGTAAAAATGTGTGAGCCGGAGGCTAAAAAACTGTGAGCCAGCTCACACTCACTCAGCTTAGAAGGAACAATGTAGGTAGGATATGCAGAGAATTACTGGCCCAAACTACAGGGTTGCCAGTCCTGGGTTGGAAAGCACCTGGAGACTTTGGGGTGGATCCAGGAGAGGGTGGGGTTTGGGGAGGTGAGGGGCCTCAGCATGGGACAATGCCGTAGAGTCCACCCACCAAAGCAGCCATTTTCTTCAGGGGAGCTGATCTCTGTCAGTTGGTGCTCAGTTGTAAAAGCGGGAGATCCCCAGGCCCCACCTGGAGGCTGGCAACCCTACCAAACTAGCTTCATAGCTGAGTGGGGATCTGAAAGTGGGTCTCCCCATTTATATGCTGCCTCTGTTTACCTCTCATTGGCTGTGTGGGGGGGGTTATATTGGAAAGAAAACGGCCACCAAAATGGGGCATGATCAATGCCCCCAGTGCGATGATGACACACCTTCCAGAGTGGCCTAGAAGTGATGCCATCGTGTTGAGTAACGCTCTAGCATTCACCCCAAATTCTATGGGTCAACCATAAAGTTTGGAGCAAAAGCTGGTGTGTGCCTCCCCCCAGTGTGATGGCATCACTTCTGGGTCACACCAGAAGTGACATCACTGCAACAGGGCAGCGATATGTTTCCCACAATGCTTAGTTTGGACCTCGTACAGTTAAATGCAGGGTCTCCTTGGAACACAACGCTAATATAACTTGCCCACTAGAGGGCACTAGTACACACACACAAACACACACACATATATTTTAATGCTGTCTGTTCCTTTTTGCACAAAGGTTTTTATACCAGCCGCTATGGATACAAACTCCGTCTCAAACTCTTCTTGAATGGAGATGGGACAGGCACTGGGACCCACCTCTCGCTCTTCCTGGTCGTGATGAAAGGGGAATATGATTTCCAGCTTAAGTGGCCTTTCCAGCACAAGGTATGGAGCTATAACAGGGATCCCCAACGCGGTGCCCTAACCCTAACCCCAGCACCCACCAAGTGTTTTTGGAAAGTGGGGAGGGCCAGGTGGGGTTATTAAGTATTAGAGATCTGATTGGCTGTGCAGACCTTTTAAAGAAACTGCTTTGAAAGCCACTACCACCACAGCCCAGGATCTTCATTGTGTGTGACTAACGGTAAGCTGTGTGTACCGAAGGGGGGGGAAAGGATGTTAATTGTAAAAGGTATCCTGTTAAATCAATCTTCTATCTGAAATGTTGAAGACTTACTATTAGAGTCATACGTAACCTGACTATTTGATGGTTTGCAGTTGGCTCTACCTCCTCTGGCAGCCATTTTATGGTTGTGTCCACAACCCCGTATCAGAATGCCAACAGGCTGGGTACCCCCGGGCTATGAGATCATCAGAGACGGGACCTTTCCCTCACTTCTGAGTTTTGTCTCTTATTCAAGGCCACTGATGCTGATGGCATATGGGGCTGTGTCTTAGCTCTTCAGAGCACGGGTGGATGGAAGTTAAGACTGGAGCCCATAAGTGGACCACTAGCCAGATTCCAGTGCACCAGCTTCGGCCTGCTGGTTGCTTCAATTCTTGCCCAGAATGCTGGGTCGGGCAGAGCCGGTCCCTGACCAAGAACTAGGGTTGCCAGGTCAGTTGGACAAGCCAGCAGGGGACTTACCGGGAGTCTCCAGGAACAGGAAGACGCACGACGTGCCCCAGGTGATGTAGGCACACCAAGGACAGCAGATGTGCCGTCACTTCTGGGTGACGTAGGCACATCACGTTCATTTCTGGCTTCTTGCCTACCTGCAAGAGTAACGGGGGGGGGGCGGAGAGTCATCCCTGAAACCGGGGGAACCCCTGCTCACTGGGGGGACCTGCGAAGCCTACCAAGCACACTCACCCCAGATTAACTATCCTTTACCTGTTGAGAGATCCTGATTAGGCATTCCAGCTTTGTAAACACGCCCACCCACACAGGGGGACGACAAAGTTTTAATAACACCACAAAGAATGATGTGCGCGGCTGAAGGTGGACCACCGCTCCTGCATCTAAGCGAGAGGGAGAGCATAGGTCAGTGGGATCAACTTTACACATAGGAGGTGTAATGTATTCAGATGCTGCCATGAGTACATTAGGATGTGTGTGAAACATCCCATTGGGAAGCAATGTTAAGCTTCGTCTTGGATAGAGGATTCTAGTCCAAGACTACACGACCAATCACATTCAAGCAAGCTGCAAGCGGAAACGTTTGTGATTGGACCTTATGCGATCAACCTGATAGGTTGTTATCTGTAAAGTAGGAGTGGCTATATTAGCCGGGAATGTTTAAATATCGAACAGCTACAATGGACAAGCTGTTCGGGCTATCAAGATGTCGTACCGTGTTGGAGAACTGATCGTGAAGAGAATAAACTTGAGTTTTGGCTGAAATCACTCTCCGACTATTTGTTAAGCACAGTACATAACAGGAGGTGCCAGAATCTCCCAGTGCAGACAGACCTCTTGGCTCAGGTGGGTAGCCCTGTTGGTCTGCGGCAGAAGAGCCAGATTCAAGCTAGGTCGCCCCGTGAGCTTTTATCGTTCCGCAGGGCCTGTCCAACGGAGCTGTTCTGCCCAGGCCTTTGGTTGAAGCAGCAGGCGCCCAGAAGAGTAAGAAAGATCAGGGGGCCCTGCTGAAGACACCATCTATGTGCGGCCCGGAGTAAACGGATTTTAGAGTCCAGTGGCACCAGTATTGATGCAGTTTGTTTTTAAAGGCTTGTTTGAATGAGTTTGTTTGAATTAAGGTATTGTGTTGTGTCAAGTGGTTAAGACGATGAACACTATTTGTTAAGCACAGTACATAACAGGAGGTGCCAGAATCTCCCAGTGCAGACAGACCTCTTGGCTCAGGTGGGTAGCCCTGTTGGTCTGCGGCAGAAGAGCCAGATTCAAGCTAGGTCGCCCCGTGAGCTTTTATCGTTCCGCAGGGCCTGTCCAACGGAGCTGTTCTGCCCAGGCCTTTGGTTGAAGCAGCAGGCGCCCAGAAGAGTAAGAAAGATCAGGGGGCCCTGCTGAAGACACCATCTATGTGCGGCCCGGAGTAAATGGATTTTAGAGTCCAGTGGCACCAGTATTGATGCAGTTTGTTTTTAAAGGCTTGTTTGAATGTTCTAACTTTTTGTTTATTATTGTGTTGTGTGGCCAAATGGCCCACCTGTTGTTGTGATCCGCCCTGAGCCTGTTCGCGGGAGGGAGGGAGGGAGGGAGGGAAGGGGAAGAGAGAAACAGAGAGAGAAAGACCAGCCAGATATCCAGGGTATCAGCTTTTGAAGGTCAGATATCTGATGAAGGGAACTTCGACCCTCGAAAGCTTACAAACCAGGAATCCCGTGGGACGTTAAGGTGCTACCGGACTCAATTCATAGTCCTCTCGCCTGAGATCCTCGAGGGGTGCTGCCAGCTGAGACAGATTCATAGGCCCAATCTGCGTCTAGCATTTGCTCCACTGTTTTACCAACCCCACGCTGGAACAGAAATTCCCCCCTGCGTTGCATGCCACTTTCACTTTGACTGATGGTTAGATTTTATGGCAGTGTCCAGACTGCGTGGGGCTTTCACTTAATTTGATCTCTTGGTTTTATGGAAGCATCTGCATTGATTTATGGCCATTTTATGGCCGTTCAGGGGTGACTCTGCAGTCAGTAAAGGAGTTGGCCCCGGGGGTATCTGAATGTCGTTTTGAGCCGCATCTATTTCTGTTCCGGTGTGGGTCTGGTAAGACAGCGGAGCAAATGCTAGATGCAGCTTGGCCCATAGAGCCAGAAGGGTCAGCAGCTCGGGGAGTCCACATCATTTACATTTGCTTTCATTTTAGAGACCGTGACTTATGCAAGATCACCCAGTGAGTTTCTGCCACAAGGGGGAGTCCAAACCAGATTTGTGCCTGTACGTCACTGGATATAGCCTTATCGTCCTATGCTATAGCAATCATTGACAAGATTTTCCTGTGGTAGAGCACAATGTCCAGTGGCGTGTAAATGCAGACCCCCTCGCCCCCTCAAGGGCCCGGTTTGCATCCTTAGCCTGCCAACCCCGATTGCCTCCGTTCAGACGCACATCCCTCCCCTAAATGCACAAGGAGGCAATCACAGCCAACTTATGGTGACCCCTCATGGGGATTTCAACGCGAGAGACGTTTAGAGACGGTTTGCCATTGCCTGCCTCTGCGCGGCAACCCTGGACTTCCTCGGCGGACTCCCATCAAAGTAGTCACCAGGGCTGACCCTGCTTAGATTCTGAGATCAGGCCGGACTGGACCATCAGCGTCAGAGCTTATTCTGCATGTCCATAGTGGCCCAGTGCACGCAGTTTTCTGCTTGTTTGGGTGGTGGTGGGGGTTGTTGTTGTTCAGTCGCACAGTCGAGTCCGACTCTTCGCGACCCCATGGACCATCTCCCGCCAGGCCCTCCTGTCTTCCGCCGTCCTCTGAAGTTGGCTCAATTTCATGTTCGTTGCATCGATGACACTGTCTAACCATCTCATCCTTTGCCGTCTCCGTCTTCTTTGACGGGGACGGCAAAGATGGCAAAGAAGACGGGGATGGCAAAGACGGGGTGGTGGGGGAGACTCGCCCCAAAATTATTTATTGATTTATTTATTTTTATTCCACCCTCCCCAAGCAGGCTTAGGGCGGATCACAAAAAGCCAAGTTTAAAACTCGTTATAGTAAAATCACATTAAAATCATTAAAACAGTCACATTAAAATCAGGCTGTTTTCCAGGTTTCCCAGGGTCAGAAAGAACTGTTGCAGGGAGGAGAGCGAAGGAGAGACCAGTGGCCCATCAATGCCTTCCTCTGAGAGGTCACTCGATCCGATGTCCTCTCCTTTGTCACATTCACTGGAATGCATGGGGGGGGGGGCTCCATTTCTGGTGTTCCTTCAGAAGAAACCGTGGCAGTGTTGTTGCTGGGGGTTTTTTTAAATGATTTTGTCAGGGCAATGTGCATTCAGTTCTCTTGTTTTACTAGGTCACCTTCACTCTTCTGGACCAAGTCAACAAGCAGCACTTCTCCACCTCCTTCCGTCCCTTGCAGTCGTCTTCCTCCTTCCAGCGCCCCGTGAGTGAACAAAACGTGGCCAGCGGCCTTCCCGAGTTCTTCCCGTTGAACTTGCTCCATGCTTCGGGGACCACCAGCTCTTCCCGTTTTACCTTTTAGCTGTAAGGATGTAGACATATTAGCTCTTTGTCATTTTCATATCCTGTGTACCTTTTCCCCATGTTAGGTTTATAGTAAGCTTTTATATTTTAATACACACCATGGACTCAGTCTCTTAATACTCTGCTGACTTACTCAAAAAGAATCCTAACACAGTGTGGGTTTGGTACGACAACGGAGCAAATGATAGATGCAGATTGGGCCACAGAAAGGGATGCAGGCAGTGCAGATGGCTGTGAGCAGGGGCAGTGGGAGGCCTTGCCTTGGGGCCAGGGGAAGGATGCACAGGCAGGAAGGAGGACACATGGGTCAGTGGGCAGGAAGGGGCCCCCAGGAACTCTCTGCCCACCCACCCCCAAATTTGGTACCAGCCCGGGGGGCTGAACTGAGGAGGAAGAGGGTGAAACTCCCTCGTCAAAAGGGCAATTTCATCCCCTCCATAGTGCAAGTCCTGTGAATCACTACACAACTCCATGCGTCCCGCATCCCTGTAAATAAGGTTTCCCAGGGTCAGAAAGAACTGTTGCAGGAAGGAGAGCGAAGGAAAGACCAGTGGCCATCAATGCCTTCCTCTGAGAGATCATTCGATCCGATGTCCTCTCCTTTGTCACATCCACTGGAACGCATTGGGGGGGGCCCTCCATTTCTGGTGTTCCTTCAGAAGAAACCGTGGCAATGTTGTTGCTGTTTGTTTTTTTTTTTAATGATTTTGTCAGGGCAATGTGCATTCAGTTCTCTTGTTTTACTAGGTCACCTTCACTCTTCTGGACCAAGTCAACAAGCAGCACTTCTCCACCTCCTTCCGTCCCTTGGAGTCGTCCTCCTCCTTCCATCGCCCCGTGAGTGAACAAAATGTGGCCAGCGGCCTTCCCGAGTTCTTCCCATTGAACTTGCTCCATGCTTCGGGGACCACCTACATCTGTCATAACACGTTAGCCGTTCAAGCTGTAATAGACCCAAAGGCTTAGACTTTCGGGGATCATTCGCCCTACTCGACTGGAGATTGTACGGTCCAGGAACTGTTACTCTGGCCTATTGCTAGAGAGACTGATTCAGCAGTGTCAAGATGGCTGCCTGAAGACTTATTGCTGCATTCTTGAAGATCTCTTCTCGGAGGCGCCGCTGAAGAAAGAAAACGTCTTCAGGTTGTTCAAAGACTTCAGGTTGTTCAAAGCCTTGCACATACTCAGTAGAAGATAACCGGATTTCTTTTGCTTGCTGGTTCCAAAATATATGAAGGCTTGTGTAAAGCTGATTTAACTTATTGAAATTTTTCACATACTTGTCCTTTGGGTGTGCGTGTTTTGTTTCACAGTGTTCTGAATGTATTCTATTCCATACATTTGTGTTCCAACCTTTCTCCAAAGAGCACAGAGGAGCGCTTGGGGTTCTCCTATACTGTTCAAACAATTCAGTGGGGTAGGTTAGGCTGAGAGAGCTACGACAAAAATGCGTGAGTCAGAGGCTAGAATACTGTGAGCTAGCTCACACTAACTCAGCTTAGAGGGAACACTGATCATAGCACTCCCTAATGGTCCTGACAATCCATCAGGACAGGGTCTGAGATGACGCTTTCCTATCTCTCTTAGGGCCACTAAAACAAACAGGGCTCTGTCTCTGCGAAACTCCAGGGTTCTCTTGAGGTAAAATAATAATGCCCTCCTAACCGCTAAAGAATGCAATGAGTGCTCATTCTCAGAGCTCGGTGCAGGAAAAAATACAGGCAAAATGATATCTTGGGATAAATGGAACCTAGAAACTACCTTAGGAAGAAACCTAAGACTGGGGCAAAAGATTACATTTTCGGGGGGGGGCACTTCAAAAATGGGGCATCTGTCTGGAGAGCTGCTAGCTCATTCACCCTCCTAGCTAAGGTAACCACTACTAAGAAACACACCTTCATAGAAAGTTCTGCCAAAGAACAGGTAGCAAGGGGTTCAAAAGGTCTGCGCATTAACTGTGCTAACACAACAAACAGACACCATTGGGGCACTACAGGATCCCAGGGTGGGCAGAGATTACCTCACTCTTTAAGAAACCTCTTAGACAAATGATGGGAGAAAACTGATCCTTCTTCAACTCCCTTGTGATAGCCCGAGAGAGAAAAACAGGTGAACCTTCAGAGCAGGGGTCGTTTCGTAGAAAAAGAGCTAGGGGAACTCATTAGCATAACTCATTAGCATATGCCACACCCCCTGACATCACCGGAAGTGTGTCATAAGGCCACACACCCCGCCCCCAACGGTCCCGGCTGCCGCCGCCAGCCTTGCACCTCCACTGCCGAGACCCATGAGGGGCCCAGCGGTGGACCTGCAAGGCCGGCGGGAGTGCAAGGAAGCCCCGCGAAGGCCCTCCCTGGCCCCAGGCAGGCAGGGGTGGGGAGAGGCAGGGAGGAAGCAACTTACCCTCCCTCTTCTCCTGCCTCCTCCTGGCTGAATGAGGGCCGGAAGCGGGGCGGCCTGAAGCAAGGGGCGGGGCTTCGTCATGTGCCCTGCCCCCGTACCTCACCCGGGGGAACTGCGATCCCCTGCGATCCCCCCCCCCGAAATGACCTCTGCTTCAGAGAAGAAAATGCCAGGTACCTAGCTTTCAGGTGTAATAAATAACCAAATATGACCTGCAAAGGGGCACCACCCAGCGACAAGTCCGTCTCACTACACCAGAGGGAAAATGGTCTCCACTTATACGCATAGGATCTCCTACGTGTTGGGCTTGTGTGATTCCAGGAGAGTGTCATTAACCTCTTTAGAAAATATTAGGCCTTCGTCTGAAGCCTTCAAGCCGTCAGGTTGAGGCAGTTCAGAGCGTGATGAAACACCTGGTTGATGCTGATGAAATCCGGTCAATTTGGTAGGGGAAGGAACTGGCCCCGGGAGATCTCTGTAAGGATCAGAAACCATCTTTGACGAGGCCAAAAGGGTGCTGCTGGGATCATGTTCGATCTCTTCCTCCTGGCTTTCTCTGTTACCCTGATAAGGGGCGGGAACAAAGGGAACGCATGAAACAGGGCTCGCTGCCAACACACCGGAAGCGCATCCCCTAGGGAACCAATCCCTACTCCTGCTCAGGAACAAAACCTTACAGCCCTCGTTTTCTCACATCACAGAAAGTTCAACATCCGGAAGCCTCCAGAGGGTAACAAGTGGTTCCAGGTGAATGGCCTTTACGGACCACTTGTGGGAGAGTGCGCCAGCCCTGCTCAATCTGTCGGCTTGCGTGTTTAAACTCCCAGGGATGTGGATAGCTTGATTGGAAGCACTGAGCAGTGAATGCCATGGCCCATGCAAGGGTAGCTTCCTGACATAGACCTCTGGACCCTTTACCCCCTTGCTTGTTTAAATAAAACATCATAACGGCATTGTGCTGCCCCTGGCAGAGATTAGAATAGCATAGCAAGTTGCACTCTATCTTCAAATATATAAAGGAGTGTGGGAAACGTAGTTTAGTAACCTTAAGTTCAGCTGGTTAGAAGTAGCCTTTATACAGCCTTCTTTTTCCTTTGATACTTTTGCCCGGGAAAACCTGTTTATTGCCCTTTCAGTGTTTTTGTAATCCTCTCAGCTAGCAGACAGGACAGATCCAGCTCCTTTTTTTACCACATGAACGATTCAATAGACTCAGGACTTTAAGGCTTTTATCAGCACCAGGAAAGGGAATGTGAGTAAACTGAACCTTTGTCTGCTTAAACAGTTGAATAAGGTTGATTCTAAACGAGTGGTCAAGTGTGTTGAAAACTTAGCTGTTCTTATGGGCGAGCGCCATGCTGCTGGGAACAGTGTAGACTTTGTCTGTCTGGACAAGGATATCGGAGAAACAAGTAAGGACATTAACAAACTGCTCACAATTCTAAAATGTTAGTGTGCAGCAGCTTCTCATCTTCTAACCGAGTATCCTTAATCAAGTACTCCCACAATGTCTCAAATTTCAACACCCTATCCCCCCCCCCCCAAGCTTTAGGGGTGAAGCACTGGCAGGCCTTACATGTGGAGACACTATGCCCTTCACCCAAACAGAACAGAACAAAGGTCACGCTCGCCATGTTGGGTCACCTTCGTTTCACATCGGGAGTCCTTCTTGAAAAGGGCATTCTGAGCCATGGAAGGGACTCCGCAGCCGACGTAGCTTCAACAAATCTGACAAAATCCTCTCCATTGTAGCTGGAGATTCCAAAAACACAGACGTTTTTCTTTGGCAGCAAAAGAAAAAATGAGGATAGGGAGCACTACTGTGCAGAAGCACACGGTCCCTGAGCAGAAACAAGCTTCTGACTGGGGGGGGCACAGCGCCCCCTGGAGGCTTTTAGCTGTAAAGTGCTGTCCAATGGCATGCCTGCTCATGCGCAGTCCCCCATGTGGGACTGCACAGAAGATTGATGATGGACTCCACATTCTCATTTAAAAACAATTGATGCTCATGGACATCACTGCACCCTCTGGCAGCAAATCCTGCAATCTATTAATCATTGGATAAAGCGGTACATCACTTTGTGCATCCGGAGTCTACTGCCCCACCAGCTTCACTGGGCTTGTTTCTAGTGAGGTGCGAAAAGTTCTCACCAAGTTACATCTTTCTTCCCTCTTTGCCACATCAGCCATGAGCAGCGGGGTCTGTTAATTGCAGTCATTCCATAAGGTCAATACTTGCTGCCCACCTCCTCACAACTCCTCCACAACAGGTGTGCTTTCCAGCCCAACAGTTATGAAAGCGAGTGGATTTAAAAAAAAAAAATCTCTGAAGCTGCTCTGTGGTTAAGTCTTCTGAGGAAGGCCTTGACCGATTTCCCACAAGCCACTGCTCCACCCTCGCTCTTCCTTCCCCCCTCCCCCATTGTACGTGTCCATTTCCCACTACTTGCTGCGCAGCCGCATTTTGACACGCATCTTCACCCGATTTCCCCCGCGTCTTTTCAATCCTCAAAAAAACAGGATCAAAAAGACGTGGGGGAAATTGGGTGAAGCTGCGGGTCAAAATGTGGCCGCGCAGCAAGTAGTGGGGAATTGACACATACAACGGGGGGGCGAGCGAGGGCAGAGCAGCAGCTTGTGGGAAATCGGTCCTTCTGAATCCTTACCTTCACCCAGAGAAAAACAAAAAACCCTGCAGGGAATAGGTTTCAAAAATAGGGGAAGTAGCTCCCTCACACTAGGTACACCAAAACAATTGTGTGACCTCCTCACCCCACCCCAACTAAAGTCGGCCCACTAGCCAGCTGTTGTGGCCCACAAGCAGTTTGATCTGAAGGCCTGGCCCAAGCTAGCTTGATCTCAGAAGCAGGGTCACCGACCTCCAGGTGGGACCTGGAGATCTTCTGCTGTTACATTTGATTTCCAGACTACAGAGCTCAGCTCCCCTGGAAAAAATGGCGGCTTTGGGGGGGGTGGACTCTATGGCATCGGAGCCTGCTGAGGTCCCCTCCCCTCCCCAGGCTCCACCCTCAAAATCTCCAGGTATTTCTCCACCCGGAGCTGGCAACCTTGCTCAGAAGCCAAGCAGGATTGGCTCTGGTTGGTGCTTGGATGAGACCGCCGAGGAAGTCCAGGGTTGCCACCCAGAGGCGGGCAGTGGCAAACCACCTCTGCTCATCTCTTGCTTTGAGAACCCCGCTAAGGGGTTGCTGTAAGTGAGCTGCCATCTGTCAGCTCACTTACAAGATCTGCAGCAACCGAGTGGGGATCCTTGGAATGGACACATGAATGCTGCTGGATCAGACCAGTGGTCCACCTACTTCCGGATCCTGTTTCACAGAGTAGCCAATTTGTTACCCTCACAGCCGGTTTTGGTCACATGTGGTACCGTCCCGATATACTGGCTTTTTGTACAGCAGGCTCTGTTTCCATGACAGTGTAGCATCTCTTCCCTTTTACAGAGGCTTTGCCCAAAATAACCCCCGCAAGCCACTTCCGTGATTATTTGACATGCGATACCCACAATTAAGAACCGCGCATAGTGTTAGGATGCGACACTTAAAATTAGATGCAATTGTTTGGGTGGTGATTTCTGCCCCTGAGAAATGATCATTACTATTAAAAGCAGGACCCCCAAGCCTGACAGGGGCCTATTCCAGAGGCCTAAATGCACAAGAAGAAAACCAAAAGCAACAAAGCCCAAAGTCGGTTCGGTTTTATTTTTTATTATTATTATTATTTTCATTGGTTCCACAAGGGGTTCTCAAGAGGCAGTGAGTGAATCTAAAAGTCCTACTTCTGTCAATACACCTAACTTCCAAACAGAGGGCACTCCCCCCACCACCACCGCTTTCCAGAACATTCCTACAAACGCCCCTCCTAGCTACATTACACAAACACATACACAGTGTTATTGGGTAAGAGGAAGCGGCGTTCCTCAAGCCTGTATTTATTTATTTTTTAATCTAGCTGCTCTTTCATGACCACAGAACATCCGTGGAAGTTATTTGTTGAGGTGGCAGTGAGGAAGCAATTCTGAGTTTGGGATGTGGGGGGAGGGAGTGTAGGCCCGACTCTGAACTCCCTTGTCCCAAAACAGCAGCACCATAGAGATGTATGTGGCAGACTGAACAGCCATACAGGCTAGTTTTTAAAGATGCTTTAGGATTAGAACTAAGTTACTGAGGGAAAGGAAACAGTCTTGTTTTTGCTTTTTTAATTATTGACTGAGAGGTCTGTGGTATACTTGTGCAATCTTCCTATAGGTGTAATGGTTTAGTCAAGCAAGAAAGTTCACCACGGCCCCCCAATGAGGGTTCCTCCTAAATCCCCCTTATCCAGAACAATGGAATCTCCCAGACCTGTAGCAAGGTAATAGTGGCCTGTACCCCAAACCAGCAGCCCGCCATTGATCGCTATTTGTAATTAAAAATAGAGGGCTACCTCTGTCAAGGGAATGTATCCTGCTCTTTGGACCTTCCAATGCCCTTTTGATGCATTTTGGCCACCATCTTGGGTGCAGACTTCACGAGGCAACATCGCTTAAGATGGCTGCCCACGGAATCGCTCAGGAAGGCGACCCAAAAGCAGTTCTCGGTACCTGATTTAATAACCCGTCGCAAGAAAATCTAGTGGTAACAAAGAGAAAGCAGTGTTTCATTTTTAGCATCCGTAACAAGGCTACAATGTTGAAAGAATCTGGTCCAAAGCACTGATCACTGACTGAAGAGAGAGAACTTCTAGTTTTCCTTCTCAGGGTTAAAAGATTCGCCTCAGGGCTGGACACAAGATCACCACCAGTCTACTGAGAGTTGGAAATCCTTTCTAAGAGTACAAAGTGGCAGGAAAAGAGGAAACATGAGAGTGGTGGAACTACAAGGAAACTAAGATCCAATTTAGGTTTTTTGTGTGTGTTGTTTCTTAAGAGGAAAATGGCAAAATTTAAGGCCAAACAAGATAGCACGGCTGGGGAAGGACGGTGGTATTCTTGCCTCACGAAGCTAAGAAAAACAGGGACGCTTGCACAAAGGAACTGTGGGGAAGGGATTCCTCTTCAGGGATTGCATTTTCGTGAGGGTTCAAATAGGCACTAGATCTCCAGCTTCTTGTTGATGAGAAGAGAGCAGGAACTGAGAGTCCCTCCAAGTTTGGCCACCTCAGTGCAAGCTGCTGGGATGAGGGTGTAGTCTGGAAGTTTCTGGAAAGTCTATAAAGGAAGTAGACAGAATATTGTTAACCCTCTTTCCAGATTTTTTAAAAAAACCAAACCCAACCCCCATTTCTGCACCTACAGAGCCCAAGCCGTGCCCAGAGCCCATAAAGAGACAGGAAGGCTCTCCATGTTTGTTTCTCTGGCAGGGCAAAACACACGTATCTGGAGTGGGATTCTTCAGCCCATCATTTGATGCAGGTACAAGCCTTCCTCCGCTGGCCCTCATAATTCAAGCAAAGGAGGTAGTCTGGTTCGGTTAAAAAAAAAAGTTCCCAGAAGACAGCAGGACAGGTGGTCTTCCACTTCCTTCCCTGCTCTAGATAAGGAGAAATCAAGGGAGCTGAGTGTTCTCACAAGGGGCCTGGCCATACTTCACGGCAACTGAATAGGACCATCTGATAGTATCTGAAGCAGAGCGTGGCGACTCATGAAAGCCACGTATTTTGTTGGTCTTTTAGGTGCTACTGGACTCTTGCTCTTTTCCACTGCATCTGAATCGTGCCTGTAAAACAGCTCACATGAGGACTAAAACACCCCTTCAGCCCTCACAAATCAAAACCCTGTTCCATGCTGAGGGGACTAGACATTACTTAGAAAAGAAGAGATTGGATTTATACCTTGCCCTTCACTACCCAAAGGAGTCTCAGAGCGGCTTACAATCTCCTTTCTCTTCCCCTCCCCACAACAGACACCCTGTGAGGTGGGCGGGGCTGAGAGAGCTCTTTCAAGGACTGCCCTTGAGAGAACAGCTCTGAGAGAACTTGTGACTGACCCAAGGTCACACCAGCAGCTGCATGTGGAGGCATGGGGAATCAAACCCGGTTCTCCCAGATTAGAATCCATGCCCCTAACCACTACACCAAACTGGCTCTCCTCCTCACATACACAAGCACACACAAACGTGTCCATACAGCAGTGCTCCACACCACGGGATACAGCACTGATGTTTTTGACAACTGGTGCGTTGCAGGTGTGTACAGTGAAGCCAATAAACTTTACACCCTGTTGTTTATAGGGGGCTCCCATAGGGAGTAATACACGACCCTCCCAGGCACTGTAACTATTTATACACAGCAGGGATAGAGGACAGCATTTGAATTGACCCACAGTTATCTCCAGTCCTGCCCCAAACAGAATCCACACAAGACCTTAGGCAGACTCTCCTGCCCACACAGCCGTGTCACCAAGCTCCACCCCCTTTCTTACTTGCACGCTGTTAGGATACTCCTGGCCTTAGGCGGACTCTCCCACCCACACGGCCATGTCACCAAGCTCCGCCCCTTTTCTCCAGAGAATCCCTCCCTCTTACTTGCACGCTGTTAGGATACTCCTCCGCACTCCGATGCAAAAGGATGCTGCTCTTCTGGCCAAGCCGAGCGTAGATGCAGTTGGCGGCCGGGTCATCAGGCACAGTCAGCGTTTCGTAGTGGTGATCGGTTAGCTGCTCCATAGTCTACAGAGAGGAGAGGGGGGAAATGGAGGCCATCTGAATGCCAGCATGGAGTCCTGGGGTGAGCTCCCTCTGAGCTGTGGAGCCGTGTGAGCAAAAATTGTACTTTGTGATCTACGAGCATTGAAGTTGTGAGCGAGCGATTTGGCTATTGCATAAATTAGTTTGCTCTGGAGCCATCCTTCCTGAATTAAGTCAAGAATGTGTGAGCTGGAGGCTAAAAAACTGTGAGCTAGCTCACACTAACAGCAGAGGGAACACTGGCAGTGACCCCTTCCCTCCAACACACGTAAACTGGATCATTACCTTCAGTTTTAATTTGTTCTCTTTGCTATTTTTTTCTACTCTCTCTAGCTCCAGCATCTCAAGTGATCTACCATATGGTCTGAAGGCAACTTAAAAAATTGCTTTGCTGGATCACACTGTGATCTATTTCGGGGGGGGGATCGTTTTCACAAAACGCTAAATGAACCTGAGGAATTCGCCAACGTGGTACAGTGAAAGCCGTTAACGCAGAAGCCTTTCGAACAGGATTAGATAAATTCAGAAGAATCCATCTACGATAATTACTTACAGAACCTCCATATTTAGGGGTAGTGTATCTACATACCTGATCCTTGGAAAAGGCCATCACCTTCACGTCTGGCGTGTGAATGCCCACACGCTTCCAGTTGGCCACTGCTGGAAACAGGACGCTGGACTGGAATGACCTGGGGTCTATTCCAGCAAGGCAACTCTTATGTCCATTTCATCTGCCAAAAATGGCTTGCCAGATGTTCCAGGGAAACTCACAAGTAGGTGAGGTGCTTGCTCAACACTTGGGTTTGATTGTTTGCAATGATCTTCCAGCAGCCGCCAACTGGCAAACAATGGCACCCCAGGAGGGAGGGGAGAGGTACCTAATGACTTTATGGCTCCTTTCAGAAGCACCCACACACACACAAAGACACAAGTCCCTACCTTCATGGCTTTCTTGGCTACGTCACTGCTGCCAATCACAACTGTGTCAGAGCCAGCCATACTGCAGAAGCTACGGAGGTGCAACGTGCCTGAGACAGGAATGGTAGATACAGCAAAATCCTGTGCAGAGAGAAAGAGAGAGAAGGACTATCACTGCAACTTCTGCTGTCCAGTTCTGCATCCAGTACAGGGCTTTGCCAAGATCTGCATACAGTATAACAAAGTTTGAGTCCAGTGGTACCTTTAAGACCAATAAAGTTTAAATTTGGGTATAAGCTTTCATGTGCATGCACACTTCTTCAGATACATTGAAACAGATTTCCTCAAACCTTACACATAAGTAGAGAGAAAGTAGGGGGTTAGTTACCAGGAAGGGCTAATTAGAGTCATGACGCATAAGTAACTGAGCTAAGATTGGATTAAAGCAGTTGGTAAGACCTGTGGATAGCAGCAAATTAGCATACAGATAATAAAAGAGTTAACAGATACCAGAACTAAATTTGAGTCTAGTGGCACCTTTAAGACCAACAAAGTTTAATTCTGGGTATAAGCAGAACTGAGTGACTTAGCATGTGCAGTGAGATAAGAACCTGATATCTCTGTTAAGCCCCGGGGGTTCAATTTTCCTGAGTGCTGTAATAACTTGTAATTCAGCCGTCTCCCATTTCAGTCTGTTTCTGAAACTCCTTTGCAATAAAACAGCTACTTTGAGGCCCAAGTTGAAAATTGGTTACTTATGCATTTTGACTCTAATTAGGCCATCCTGGCAACTAATCCCCCCACCTACATGTAATGGTTGAGGAAGTCTTGTTGCAATGTGGCTGAAGAAGCGTGCATGCACACAAAAGCTTATACCCAGAATAAAACGTTTGTTTTAAAGGTGCCACTGGACTCAAACTTTGCTCTGTTGCTTCAAACCAACATGGCTACCCACCGGAATGAATCTGCATAGAGTATAGTGAGCAAAAAAGGGTCAGACAGAGACCCTTTATTGTTGTTTATTTATATACACCCTGCTTTTTTTCCTGATTGGAGACCCAAAGCAGCTTCTCACATTGTTCCTCCCCTCCACTCAATCCTCACAACAACCACCTTATGAGGACAGGTTAGCCAAAGACTGGGTGACAGGCCCAAGGTCACCCAGCAGGCTTCCATGGCAGAGCAGTGGATTCGAATCCAGTTGTCCCAGGTCCTAGCCTGCCACTCTAGCCACTATCCCCCACCAGCCCTCATTTATTTTACACGTTTTATAGTCTGGCCTTTCTCACAGAGATTCAAAGCGGATGACACAGTGTTAAGCCAATGCAGTCAACAGGATGGTCCATCCAATAAGCAACGTAACGGAATTAGGACTGGGAAAATCTAAACCAGAGCTGTAACAAAGCGTAAGTCATTAACAGGACATGTTTCAGAAATGCAGAAACAGAAGCAGGGGTCGTTTCGTAGAAAAACAGGAGTGCAAGGAAGCCCTGGAAGGCCCTCCCTGGCCCCAGGCAGGCAGGGGTGGGGAGAGGCAGGGAGGAAGCAACTTACCCTCCCTCTTCTCCTGCCTCCTCCTGGCTGAATGAGGGCCAGAAGCGGGGTGGCCGGAAGCAGGGGGCGGGGCTTCGACATGTGCCCCGCCCCCCGTACCTACCCAGGGGAACTGCGATCCCCCGCGATCCCCCCCGAATCGACCTCTGAACAGAAGCATAATACGTACAGCAGCAAGAGTACATACCACACACAGTAGTATAGTACACAGTTCAACTAAATCATATGTTTAGAACCTGGGCGTTCTTCCATCATGGAACTCAAAGCCGCATGCCTTCGTTTCCGACCAGGCACTGGCCATATGCAGATCTGTTTTGCTCCAGGATCCCCAACCTTTCTGAGCCTGCAAGCACCTTTGGAATTCTGACATAGTGTGGTGGGCATAGCCACAAAATGGCTGCCACAAAACTAGGGTTGCCAGGTCTTACGCGTCTGGCAGCGGAGGGGATCCTGACTTGATCCTGGGTCTTAGGGCGTGCGCCACAATGACATCACCCAGAAGTGACGTCATCACACTGGGCACATTGTACAAGGACGCTCTAGCATTTGACAAAAAACTCTATGGTCACCATAGTTGTTGTTGTTCAGTCGTTCTTCTTGCAGTCCAAGGGACTCTCAAGAGTCTTCTCCAGCACCATAGTTCAAAAGAATCTATTCTTCGGCGCTCGGCCTTCCTTATAGTCCAACTAGACTTATAGCCAAATGCAAGAGCGTCCCCCACATGACTTGCCCTGCATGATGACATCACGCCAGGCACGTCAGGCACAGCAGGGCCCTTGGGGCACAGCACTCCCCCCTGCCAGCCAGCTGGCCGGTGGCGGATTGGGACCCCCGAAATTGGGGGAACCCTCGCCCCCAGCGGCGGGGGGTTGGCAACCCTACACAAAACGGCTGCTGCAGGAGGCAGAGCCAGCCACAAAGTGGCTGCTGCAGTTTACCTCCAGTGACACAGTGAAGATCCTTGTGGTGCGGTGGCAGCAGCTGCCACCACAGCAGCATTTTAAAAAAATCTGCACTTCCAATCAAATCTCCGACAGAGAGCCCATTTGGCCCCACTCCCTTTCTGAAAACACCCAGGGGGTGCCAAGAAAGGTGTCAGTAGGCTCCATGTTAAGGGGGGGGGGAGGGTCCCCTGGCTTAGCTTCTGCAACATGGCCGCCTCACATGCCTTCCATCCACACTCTGGAACAGCTACGGGGAAGGGGAGGTTATAAGAAGGAAGACCCGATCTAAGGCGCCAGGAGGTAGAACACCGGGGAACGCCAAACGCCGAAAGAAAGAGCCGCACAACAGCAACAGAGAGAGGCCTGCTGCCTGGGTGCCGGTAGATTTAATGTGGCCCTAGTTAGGTATTTAAAAAGTTGTCTGTAAACCGCCCAGAGACCCTTTGGGGCTGGAGCGGTATATAAACTAAAAGTAATAAATAAATAATAAATACATCTTCTGCTGCAAAGTGCAAAGGCGGGGGGGGGAGGCATTCAGTTGTCCTTATTCTCAGGTACGACAAGGGAGCCCCCCAGAGGACTAACAAACCTGGCCAGGGCTGCAGCGTGAGGGGGGAACGTGCCCTGGGATCTTCTGCCCCCAGACAGATGTGCAGGGCTTTCCTGAGCAGATGAGTCACGGAAAGAGTTTCCCGGGGGCAGAAACCCTGAAACCCATTGTGTTCAGTCTATTTTTAGGTTTTCAGAAAAACAGGCCTGCGGAGCTTAATGGGGGAATCAAAGAAGATTGTGACGTGCAATACGGCTGCTTCGGGAGACAACCGAAATGCGCAGGGGCGGGAGGGAAGTTCCCTTCCAAGATCGCGGCTCACCCTGAAAGCATCGGCAACCATCTCTGCTCCTCTGTGATTGGTCCACTTGGAAATTCCCACGAAGAACTCTCGGCCTGTGAAGATCAAAGCCATCGATGTAGACGCAAAGGGGAAAGCCGGGCCCTCCCACCTCGCATAGAGCAACACTGGTCTCTCTCTTGCTAGCGGAGACCTGATTTAGAGCTGTAGATAGGGTGGCCAGGAGGCCAGGAGAAAGAAATTCCCCGTCCCTTTAATAGAGGTTTAGTAAAGGTAAAGGTTCCCTTGCTCAAAAGCCAGTCGAATCCAACTCTAGGGTTGCGGTGCTCATCTCCGTTTCAAAGCCGAAGAGCCAGCGCTGTCCGAAAACGTTTCCGTGGTCATGTGGCCGGCATGACTAAACACCAAGGCGCACGGAACGCTGTTACCTTCCCACCGAAGGGGTACCTATTTATCTACTTGCAATTTCTTGCTTTCGAACTGCTAGGTTGGCAGGAGCTGGAACTAGAGATGGGAGCTCACTCCATCATGCGGCACCCGGGTCTCGAACTGCTGAACTACTGACCTTCCACAGCCTGCAGTTCAGCGTCTTAACCACTTGAGCCACCGCAGCTCAGGGAGGTTATTCACCAGGTGATGTTACTGACCTCCATAACATGAAAACCTTCTGCTGCCTATTTCCATACAGATAGTTTCAGAGGGTCAGCGGTGTTGGTCCAATAAGACCTCAAACACCAATAAGATTCTCAAGGTAGAAGCTTTCAAGGGGTATCTGATGAAAGGAGCTTTGACTGTCGAAAGCTTCTACCCTGGGAAGCTTGTTGGGTCTCTAAGGTGCTACTGGCCTCGAATCCAGCCTTTCCCCCCATTCAGCCTCTGTTAAAGGCACGGGACATTTGCCTCCAGGCCTGTTGGCAACCACAGCCCTAGAAGAGAAAAGGCTCAATCTGAAACTGGGGTCAGCCATCAAGTATGTTTTAAGGCACCAAGGCTCAGCCCTGGAAAATGCAGCACAGTCACGGAAACTGCCTCTCTGAGCATAGACAGAGTTAAGAGCGTAGGAGAAGCCATGTTGGATCAGACCAATGGCCCAACCAAGTCCAACACTCTGTGTCACACAGCGGCCAAAACCCAGGTGCCATCAGGAGGTCCACCAGCAGGGCCAGAACATCAGGGGAAAAAAGCCTCCCAGTATTGCCCCCCAAGCACCAAGATTACAGAGCATCCTTGCCCCCAGACAGAGTGTTCCATCTATACCTTGTGGTTAATGGCCACTGATGGGCCTCTGCTCCATCCCCGCACCTCTGAATAACCTTATGCACACATGTAAGGATTACAGGGGAAGGGGGCTTTAGACCAGAGGTAGCCTTGAGCCTCCCTTTGTATTTCTTTTTAAACAGAAATCAACCACCCCAGGGACAAACTCTTCAAATCTACTCGAGTTCTCCTTGAAAGGTGTAATTATCATCGATCATTCCTACAGCACTTTGGACATTAAAAATAACTGATAACGCTGGCTCACCCTCACATGTGCTCAATAAAGCCTCTTCAAGGTACTCAAGTATCCCCATTTGACTAGGGCTGCAAAGCGTAGTTGATTAAGCAGTTAATCGATTACGTGATTATTACTGAGCATTATTATTATTTATTACCCAGCGCCATCAAAATGCAATGCACTCTAGAGAGCTGGAGATAACAGGCCCCTGTTCTGAGGAGCTTACAATCTGAAGGAGACCAAAGAGAGGGAGGGAGGGAGGGAGGGAATTTTATCCTCAAATTAACCCTGTGAGGTAGGTTTGGCTGACAGAAGAGACCAGGTCAAGGTCACCCTGCAAACTTTTATGGGATCCTTCCTAACCATTATCCTACGCTAGCCAAGTCTACCATATGCTGTTTCAGTAGGGAAGGGGGATCTACAAGTCGTCTTGCTAGCGGGAAGCTGTCCCTAATTAATTAGGACATTTTTTTTTCTGAAAAGGGCATATTGTTTTTAAAGAGTTATAAAAACCTGACAGGGAAGACAGAACTTCAGAAGATGTATTCTCCCTTTTCTCACGCACGGGAATGAATGCTTCTTCTCAGGCGGTACCCTGCTGTATAGTTGCCAATGGTATGTTGGGAAGTCCATAGGAATTTGAGGGGAGAGTGGAAGGTGGGGAGAGAAGGGACCTCAGGAGGGTCTAACCATTAGACTAACCCCATAGGGCTCACCCTACGTTATCTGCAAGGGAACTGATCTCTCTATAGTTTGGAGATCAGTTGTAACCAGGGCTATTTTTGGGCAGGAACGCACAGGAACGGAGTTCCAGCTGGCTCCTGAGTTGGCCATGCCCAGCAGGAACTCATTAGCATAATAGGCCACACCTAACAGCAGACACTCATTCGGATTGGCTACATTAGGGGTGTGTGGCCTAACATGCAAAGAAGTCTACAAAAAAAGCCCAGGGTTTTGACAACAAAGTAAACAGAATAAGAAGCAAAAGGTGGGTGTGGTTGGATGACCACACTTCTGGTAACATGTGGGCTGTGGCCTAATATGTTAATGAGCTGTGCTGTCAGGGGTGTGGCCTAATATGCTAATGGATTTCTGCTGTTGGGTGTGGCTTATTATGCTAATGAGTTCCTGCTGGGCTTTTTCTACAAAAAAAAAAAAGCCCTGGTTGTAACCAGGGTTCCCTCTATTGTGAGTTAGGGTGAGCCTCCAGCTCACACATTTTTATCTCCTTGCTCAGGAAGGATGGCTCCGTAGCAGATGCAGTAGCCAAATCACCTGCTCACAACTTTAAAGCCAGTAGCTCACAAAGTAGAATTTTTGCTCACAAGACTCCACAGCTTAGAGGGAGCACTGGTTATACCTGTGGGAGATCTCCAGCCCCCCCTGGAGGCCAGCAGTCCTAACGTGCTGCAATACATGTACACATCTCTAAAGACAAAATGTGTTTCCAACATGACTAGGTTTTTCTCATAGGCAAACATGACTTAAATTAACAAGCCAAGCTCAAAAATCTACTAGGGTTTCTTGAATCAAAGGGATAGCACTCCTTTACATATTAGGTGACACACACCCTAATGTAGCCAATCCTCCAAGAGCTTACAGAGCTGTTCCTACAGGGGCTACTGTAAGCTCTTGCAGGATTGGCTACATTAGGGGTGTGTCGCCTAATATGCACAGGAGCTCCTGCTACAAAAAGAACCCTGCGAGATATATGGTTGCCAAGTACCCACCGGCAACTGGTGGGGCGGGGGGGGGGGCTTACCTGAAGCAAACAGAGGCCTAGTCCAGAGTTGTGGCGACATCACTTCCAGTATGCACCAGAAATGATGTTATCACGTTGCCGGTGATGCAAGGACACTGGTATTTGAGAAAAAACCTCTATAGTAGAAGTCATTTTTACCACAGAGTTTTTGCCCAAATACCAGAGCTTCTCCACAGTACCAGCAACACAGGCCGAGGCCTCCTTTTGCTGCTGGCAAGCCTCCTGCCGGCCAGGTGATTGACGATGGAGGGAAGGAGCCCCTGAGCAGGGGATGCCCCACCCTTGGAAGGGCTCAGCAAGCCTAGGAAGCTAGGATGAGACATACCAACTTGTCTAAGGTCAATTTAAAAGCATGGCTGAACTTGCTTAGAACTTTCTCACACATATTTAGCCCTCCGTCTAGTGAAGCACCAACACTTAGGGTTGCCAACTCCAGCCTGGGAAATTCCTTCAGATTTGGGCATGGTGTCTGTGGAGGGAAGAAGCTGAGGAGGGATTTCACTTTGAACTGACAATATACCGTACAGTCTGCCCTCAGAAATGGACATTTTTCTCCATGGGAAACTGACCCCTGTAGCCCGGAGTTCAACGGAAAGGCTGCGAGAACTCCAGGCCCCACCTGGAGGTTGGTAGTCCTACCCATGGTTGAGATGTCGTTCACCTGTGAAAAGTACATCACTCCCATCCAGGGTGGCTCCTTCATCTGTAACCTCGACGACACGCAATTTTAGTTCCTCCAAGACCTTCTTGATGCTGCTGATCTGGGGGAATATAAGGGGGGAAGAGAGAGAGAGAGATGGGTTTTTGCCATTGTCCTGTCACTTTTACATGTATCTTCTTTAATACATAGAATCATGGAATCACAGAGTTGGAAGGGGCCCTACAGGCCATCTGGGCCAACACCCTGGTCAATGCAGGATCAGCCTAGACTAGCATCCCTGACAAGTGTTTGTTCAGCCGTTGCTTAAAGACTGCCAGTGAGGGGGAGCTCAGCCCCTCCGGAGGTACCTGATTCCACTACTGCACAACTCTTACTGTAACAAAGTTTTTCCTCATATCCAGCCAGTACTTTCCTGCCCTTAATTTAAACCCATTCTTGCAAGTCTTATCCTGTGTTGCCAACAGGAACAGCTCCCTGCCCTCCTCTAAGTGACAGCCCTTCAGATATTTCAAGAGAACCCATCATGTCCCCCCCTCAACCTCGTCTGCTCCAGACTGAACATTCCCAAGTTCCTCAGCCTTCCTCACAGGCCTTGGTCTCCAGGCCCCCGATCATCCTTGTCGCTCTCCTCTGCACTTGCTCCATTCCATCCATCTCTTCTTAATATTTTAAATAGGTTCTTGCCCAAGTACTAGTCCTATCACTACTACAAAGGCTTCAGAGGCCTAGACACAGGGACAGTACAAAAAATGGCCGCCACATAAAAGGCTATATAAACCATTCGCTATGTGGGAGTTGTTTCGGTGAAGCTTTTCATGTTGGGCAGCTGGCATGGGTTTATTCACGCCATACTTTTACCAGATGGAGAAAAAAAACCCACCACACCCAAAGAATAAATCATCACACACACACAATGGCATACAATATGGACACAACCACCAATAGGAGTGAACAGCAGCGGCCTCCACTTTGTGGCCGTTTCAAACAAACGGGATGCAAGATTGATAGGGTTGCCAGGTCCTCTTCACTCACTGGCGGGGACTGGGAGGGAGCTCTCTGGGAGTGTGGGGGGTGGGATGATGTCACCACATGCAATGTCCCCTGCGTAGTGATGTCACGTGGAAATGTCACGAGGATGTTGCACCGGGAGGTGGCTGTTGGGGATCCCCTACTCCCACATGGGGGCGGGCAACCCTAAAGATCGAGGTACCCAAATAATTCAAATTAACATCCAGTGGCAATGGCCTCATGTCTTGCTACTATCAAAAAGCCTCTAAGGATTTCTAGATGTCACCTATCTCTTCTTATATATAATCGTGTTTTGGGGAGGCACTTTGCTTAACATTCCATGTGCTCCCAAAACAGCTGGCTCCCTGGCCTGTCACTCCAAGGGTGTGCCAAGCCACTGGCTGTGTTGCCTGAGTCCCACCCACAGAAGCAGCAGCCAGCGTCTCACACTCAGGGTGCGTTCAGATGGGGGATTTACAACGGTATAGGTGCCGGTTCCAACCGGTGTACTTACCGGCGTTCACACGGCGAACATCTGCCTCCCGTCCCTAACCTTTGTAGTAAAGCCCTTTAAACTGTTGTACTCTGCCATTAGGTCCCCAAGTGGTGGTATCCTGAGTACAACGGTTATAAACGCTGTGCCCCGCCGTCTGATCGCTCTCCAACATTGCACAGCTACTTCCGTTCGGAAGCCTGAGGCTTCCAATTTTCTCCCGCCATTTTTTTTAAAGGACGGCGATATGCGCTTGGGCGAAGCTTCGCCCTGCCGTTTGTTTAAAAAAGAAAAGAAAAGGGCCTTACTGTAGCGTTTCGGAGGCGTCCGGGACCTCAGGGAGGCTACTGTGCTCTTTAAACTTTAAAGGTAAGTCCTTACCTTTAAAGTTTAAATGTAAGACAGGGTTTTTTGCGCATGCGCGAAGATCGCCATTCTATGGATGGCTGCCTATGCGCATGCGCAAACTAAGTTTAAAAAAAACAAACCGACGACAAGTGTGGACGGGCGTATTGCGATGGGC
>NW_015172027.1:19075-29049 GCF_001447785.1 Gekko japonicus | reverse complement strand
CTCTCAGCCCCACCTACCTCACAGGATGTCTGTAGTGGGGAGGGGAAGGGAAAGGAGTATGTAAGCCGCTCTGAGACTCCAAGTGAAGGGTGGGGTATAAATCCAATCTCTTCTTCCAGTTTGGTGTAGTGGTTAAGTGTGCGGACTCTAATCTGGGAGAACCGGGTTTGATTCCCCACTCCTCCACTTGCACCTGCTGATGTGACCTTGGGTCAGTCACAAGCTCTGGCACAGCTGTCCTTGAAAAAGAGCAGTTTGTGTCAGAGTTCTCTCAGCCCCACCCACCTCACAGGGTGTCTGTTGTGGGGAGGGGGAGAGAAAGGAGTTTGTAAGCCGCTCTGAGACTCCAAGTGAAGGGCGGGGAATAAATCCAACCTCTTCTTCTTCATACAGATTTTAAATCAGTGTGAGCTGCAGAATTTTACTCTGTTCTATTTATTTTTTTCTTCACAGCAACCCTGTGAGGTAGACTACATGAGAGAGACAGAGAACAGTTGCCCAGGGTCAACTGCTGAGCTTCACGGCTGTGGGGATCCCCAGTCTTAGTTCAGTATCTGACCATCCCCGCTCACATGATTCGGGAATAACCTTGTGCCTTGGCCCATTTAAATTATTGATAGCAGCTGCTGCTCATGGCGTACAACTAACACGACAGAAATCATGGGTCCCCAACCTTTTTGACCCTGTGGGCATCTTTGGAATTCTGACACAAAATTATCAGAATTGCAGTGGGATTGGGGGCGGGGGGCCTGCAATCCTATGTACGCAGATCTCGGAATAAGCGTCACAGAAGACAAGGAGGCTTGTTTCAAAGCAAATGTGCACAGGACTGGGCTGACACCCCTCTATATCCACTCAGTGACACTGGAACGGAGAGCCGGGTCATGAGGGGTGGATAAGGCATGACCCCAACTGGCGAGGCAACCAGTCAGGCGGCCGCCTCATCACTTCAGGGAAAAGGGCGGAATTAATCCCAGAGGCTCCTGCAGAGGAACAGATGGGACAAGGCTTTAATGCGCAGCTAGACACTGCGGCCTGCCTCCCTTGGAAAGCAGCTATCCTGGCTCACAGCTTTGCTCCAGACACACACACACCCCAAAAGCCCCACTGGGCCCTATGACTTTTCTCAGGAACTCAGAGGGTCCCGGCTTCGAGTTCCCACACCTCTTATGCATAAATTAGATCCTGCTCGTTTCTTAGGAACTTCAGGCCAACGGTTTCCAGGCCACTAGGCTGTGCTGCCAAATTTTATTTCTTTAGATATTTATACCCTCACTTTTCTTCCCACCGGGGAGTCCCAAAGCAGCTTATAAACACTGTACTCGCCCTCCTCCATTTTCTTCTCACGACCACTGTCCTGTGAGGTAGGTTAGACCAAGAGCCTTACTAGATGTTACAGACTACATTTCATTTCAATGGGGAGCCAGCATGCGCACTGAATGTTTGCATGTGCTGGCTCCTCACAGAGAAAATCACACTCCCATTTGCAGCCACTGTTTCAGTTGCCCAAAACAGCCCAGGGAAGAAGGCAGAATTCCTCCTTCTCCCAGGCACCAGTCCCAACCTGAGCGGCTCAATGGGGAGCCAGCATGCGCACTGAATGTTTGCATGTGCTGGCTCCTCACAGAGAAAATCACACTCCCATTTGCAGCCACTGTTTCAGTTGCCCAAAACAGCCCAGGGAAGAAGGCAGAATTCCTCCTTCTCCCAGGCACCAGTCCCAACCTGAGCGGGGCCCTGCTGTGCATTGATTGAGGAGTTGCCACCGGGAACTAGCAGTCCCTGCTGAGAACTCATGCAGTTTGTAACGTCTCCTTAGGCCCTGAGAACATGTAACTGTCCCAAGGTCACCCAGTGAGATTCCAGGGCAGAGAGAGGATTCGAACCTGGGCCTCCCAGATCCTAGTTCGACACTTGGACCGCAACACCACGCTGGCTCTCAACGTCTAGTTTGTCTGTCTGGCTAGGTAAGCTTTTCAGATGTGAGGCAATGCCTCGGAAATTTCCAGAAGCTGAAAAAGGTTGAGCGGGACTGTCAGTGGTGAGGGCTTCGGTGCTCTCCACAGCTCTTTTAGTCTCTTCTCACGGCCAGCAGAAGCAGAATAAATTATGCAAAACAAACATAGGCCAAGCTAATGAGTTTGATTTATTTAATCAAAAAGGTTGAGCCTGCCACGGTGTGGAATTTGGGTTACCTTGGTGAGCAATTATTTTAAGGACAAAGCGTATATGGCTTCACCCATAATCACACCCCATCCCATATACCTTGGTGAATTACGGAGAGGCATAAAAATGCTGCAGACCCAATCGTGGTTTGCCCCACTGTCAGAGAGCCTGATCCTGTACACACAAGTCCCTTGCGTTAATGGAGCTTTCTGCAAAGTTTAAGGTTGCCTGGTGCTGTGAACTGACAGGAAAGGTCAGGGTTTCAGCCTCTTTCTCTTGACCCTTCAGAGAAGTAAAACCTCAAAAGCATAAGATTATATGAGGAGACCTGCTGGATGAGACCAATGATTCATCTAGTCCCACATCTCATTTTCCACACTGTGGGCAGCCAGTTGCCCCGGAGGACCAACAAACAGGGCACAGAGGCCAAAGCATTCCCCTAGCCTTCTGGTACACACAGGGCTCTTTTTGTAGAAAAAGCCCAGCAGGAACTCATTAGTATAATAGGCCACACCCAAGAGCAGAAGCTCATTAGCATATTAGGCCACACCCCCGACAGCACAGCTCATTAGCACATTACAGCCACACCCCCATGTTACCAGAAGTGTGGTTATCCAGCCACACCCACCTTTTGCTTGTTATTCTGTTTACCTTGTTTGTTGTCAAAACCCAGGGCTTTTTTGTAGCAGGAACTCCTTTGCATGTTAGGCCACACACCCCTAATGTAGCCAATCCTAATGAGTTTCTGCTGTTGGGTGTGGCCTATTATGCTAATGAGTTCCTGCTGGGCATGGCCAACTTGGGAGCCAGCCGGAACTCCGTTCCTGTGCGTTCCTGCCCAAAAATAGCCCTGGGTACAGATAAGTTTACTGCGTCTGAATTTCCCTTTATTCATTATAGCCAGTAGCCATTTATGGAAGTCTCCTCTATGAGTATTCAGGGGCAGGGGCTACTTTCTGAGAGCTTTGGGTACTTTCTCCATCCCAGCAGGTTCCATCTCCTTCCCCAAAATCTCACAAGATTTGGCTACATTATTTGAGGTAAGTGTGGATAAACTGATACAGTCATAGATAATTCACTTTGTCTAAATATGTTGTGACAGATTTTAAGGACCCCTTTCCATAATTAGCAATGCACACAAACCAAGTTCAGTATAAGAAGAAAAACCCACACAAAGAGAGAGATTGGGTAGTGAAGGGCAGGGTATAAATCCAAAGGAGTCTTAGAGCGGCTTACAGACTCCTTTCCCTTCCTTCCCCTCCCCACAACAGACACCCTGTGAGGTAGGTGGGGGTGTGAGAGCTCTGACAGAAACTGCTCTTTTTCAAGAACAGCTGTGCCAGAACTATGGCTTGCCCAAGCTCATACAGCAGATGCAAGTGGAAGAGTGGGGAACAAAACCTGGTTCTCCCAGATTAGCGTCCATGCACTTAACCACTACACCAAAAAATTCCATAGGACTCTGCCACTACTATAGGCTGTGGCTATAGCTCTCTCCACCCCTCCAATCCTGAAAGACTATGATAGGCCCCACGTTACCTAGTGAACTTCACAGCTGAGTGGGAATAGACAGGATTCAGAATCCCACAGCTTAGGTTGTGCAGTCACACCCAGGCATGTGCATAGCTACTTGTCTAGCTGCTGACGGCATGTAAGAACTGCCCCCATATGATCACTCGGTTATTTTAGTAGAGCAGAAGACAGAGGACTCTACATTACTGACATGGGAGCATGCAGGTAGAATGTGCAGGTATGTGTCTTTTAAAAATGCGTTCAGGGCTAGTAACTTGAAAGTCCTTGCAAAGAAGTCTACAGAAAAAGCCAGGGTGGTGTAGTGGTTAGAGTGCCGGACTAGGGTTTGGGAGGCCCAGATTCAAATCCCCACTCCGCCATGGAATCTCACTGGGTGACCTAGGGCTAGTCACTCACTCACTCTCTCTCTCTCTCTCAGCCTAATGGTAAAGTAAGGGTTGCTGTGACGAAAAAATGGAGGAGAGGAGAACACCACAAGTCATGTTGGGTCCCCGTTGTAGAGAAAGGTGGGGTATAAATGAAGTAAAGTAAATAAACACAGTCCAACTATTCCTTAAATACACGAACAGATTACCTCATCCCGTCGTGACGGCACCCAAGGCCGAGTCAGCAGTGCCGTGTCCCCTTGTATCACTGCCAAATCCCCTACTAGTGTTGAACAAGGGAGGCCTTCGTCCGCTGCCAGCTCGATGACTTGAAGCCCCAACTTCTGGCGTAGGATGCCCGTATAGACCCCGTATTGCCGATGAGCCTTGGCCAGGTCCACCGGCTCAGTCCCCCCATCAGACCCTTCCGCCATGGTCTCCAACGTACCAAACGAGGAAGGGATGCATCGGACAATGACGTGGGTGTATTTGCCAAAAGATGAGATGTTGGCCATGGTCTGAAAGGGAAACGAGAGGACGTACATTTAGCAGCTTCTCCACCAAGAATATACCATGGTTCAGCCAAGTCTGAGTTACATCAACGTGTACTCCATTTCTTGTACTAACCAATTCTGCAGTCAAGCATGTTGGTGAGAGCCAATGTGCCATAATGAATACAGTAGTAGAAGTGGCTTGGGTAGACCAAAATAATAATAATAATCAGAGAGCTGTGTTTAAGAAAATCCAAGGTATATTTGATTATATTAATAGAACATTATAATGAATTGCTTAGACAATGATTATTTAGTAGAAACTATATAATGTTAAAATGTAGCTTTGCAAAAATCTTAGTAGCCTTGATGGTAGAAAGATAGCTAGCTATCTATGTATGAGGTAGTTTAAGAGATACAATATTGCTTTGATTACTCTCATTTATGTTTGTACGTTTGTTTTGTCTGTTTTGTCTTTTTACTTTAAAATAACAAAAATTATATATATAAAAAAAGAAGTGGCTTGAGTAGACGTGAGTTCAAATTCCTAGCCAACCACAAAGCTTATCAAATGACTCTGAGCCAGTCACCCAAACCCCAAAAAGGCACAGAATATTATTTATTCGGTGACGTTTGTACCTTGCCAAGAAGAACACGGTGGTATACCTGGTTCCCTACCCTTTTGCCATTTTATCCTCACAATAACCCTGTGAGGTAGATTAGGGCGAGAGACAATAGTCGCCAAAGATCACCTACTGAGTTTTTCAGGGAAGAGTGGAGATCTGAAGTGGGGTTTCCCAGGTCCTATTCGACACTCTAATGACTGCACCGCACTTTCTCACAAAATGTTGCCCTCAGCATAGGATTGCCAAGTCCCTACCTGGGCTGCAGTGGGGGAGTTCCTGTCCTCACCGGGAGTCTTCTTGCGTGCGCGCCACAATGATGCCACCCAGAAGTGACGTCATCGTGTCAGGCACGTTGGGGGCGGGGCAGCTATGATTCGAGGGAAAACCATAGAGTTTTCCCTCGAATCAGAGTGTCCCCACCCTGCAACGTGCCCGGCGTGATGATGTCACCTCCGGGTGACATCATCACGCCCGCACGTTGCTGAGATGCCGGCATTTTGGGGGTGGGGTTCCCTCCGGCGGCCCAATCCCAGGCCGGCGGGGAACAGGGTGATCGAACGGGGTTTTCCCCGTCCCCCAGGGGGACCTGGCAACCCTATCTCAGTACCTCAGAGGAAGCATAAGATATCCCAGTTACATAAATGGATTTTTGTCAGCACAGCCAAAGGTCCGTATAGACTGAGGGTCCCCAACCTTTCGGAGCCAGCGGGCCCCTTTGGAATTCTGACACAGTATGGTGGGCACGGCCACAAAATGGCTGCTGCACGAGGTATGGCCAGCAACAAAATGGCTGCCACATTTTCAGTCACACAGCGAAGATCCTTGTGCTATGCACAGCCCCATCTGGCTCCACCCACTTTCTAAAAGCACTTGATGGGAGTCATGGCACCCCCTGGGACAGACAAGATACATAAGGAGCCCATTTCAACTTTTGGTTTCTGAATTCTACCCAAGGAAGGCTTTATCAGCACAACACAAACCTTGGTGTCATTTTTCAACTACTGGGCGAACGTGCCTCAGCTTTAGCATTCCTCCTTGCAATATAATGATGATAAAGACTTTGAACACTCCCAAAAAACACTACTTAAATGCAAAAACATAATCAGCGTACTTTTGAAATGTGTGGGGTGGGGGGGTTTCTTAAAAAAAATAACAATAGGACACAGGATAGCATACTGCACAAAGGAGAGGCACTTCTGCTATGGACACCCAGAAACTAGGGTTGCCAGCCTCCAGGTGGGGCCTGGAGGTCTCCCGCTTTTACAACTGACCTCCAGCTGACAGAGATCAGCTCCCCTGGACAAAATGGCTGCTTTGAAGGGTGGACTCTATGGCCTTGTCCCATGCTGAGGCCCCTCCCCTCCCCAAACCCCGCCCTCTCCTGGATCCTCTCCCAAAGTCCCCAGGTACTTTCCAACCCAGACCTGGCAACCCTACCAGAAACTGTTGCGTGTACTTCATGAAATTGCGTGGCTCTCGGCTCAGATTATCATCCATTCATATATTAGGTTTAAAAGCCCATAAACCATATACCTTCAAAAGACTCAGATTACCAAGGCTGGTCAAGATGTGATTCTTGACCACAAGAATGAGGGCCAAGCGACACCTCATGTTTCCCAGGAAGTCAGATTCCCCACACAGCAGACATGGGAAATAGCATTTCAAAGCTCCACAAGAGCCCAATGGTTCAGGACCGTGGCATGGAAGAGCCCCCTCTTCCTTTCTACCATTTTCCTGAGCTGAAAGAGCCCTCGGGAGGGAAGTTATTTGCCCCGTTCCGGAGCCAGTCAGGCCCAGGTGGACCTTTAAAATGCCATTCCCACAGCTGCTCTAAGAAAACATAATGTGGCATTTAGATCTGAGCCAATGACTCTCAGCGGCAGCAGCAGTGGACGACGCCCTGCAAAACAGGCACAGCCCTTCGCAAAGGGACTGCTGTGGTTCACTGAAGAAAAACAACACAACGGCAATAGCCACACATCTGAATTAAACCACTGTGCCGACTTTTCCAAAGTCTCTGGTAGAGGGTTTTTCCCAAGCATGCTGTGTGAGATGCTAAGGAACAAAACCTGGTACCTTAAGAAAATAAGAGAAGCCAATATTGGATCAGGCCAACGGCCCATCAAGTCCAACACTCTGTCACACAGTGGCCAAAAAGGTGCCATCAGGAGGTCCACCAGTGGTCCCTCCCCCAAGCACCAAAAATACAGAGCATCACTTGCTCCAGACTGAGAGTTTCTATCTATACCTTGTGGCTAATGGCCACTGATGGACCTCTGCTCCATTATGCTTATCCAATTCCCCCTTGAAGCCGTCCATGCTTGTAGCCGCCGCCACCTCCTTTGGCAGTGAATTCCTTGTGTTAATCACTCTTTGGGTGAAGAAGGCCTTCCTTTTATCCGTTCTAACCCGACTGCTCAGCAATTTCATTGAGTGCCCACGAGTTCTTCTACTGTGAGAAAGGGAGAAAAGTATTCCTTTCTCAGCCTGTTCTGTGCCCCATGCATAATCTTATAAACTTCGATCATGTCACCCCTCAGCCGTCGTTTCTCCAAGCTAAAGAGCCCCAAGCGCTTTAACCTTTTACCTTGCGCGGGAACAGCACGTGCTTGGGGCCCTCCCTACTTGGGCCGTGAGACGCTGTGGGGATAACAGTAAATGAGACTTAATGAAATTGCTGTAAGCCACTCAGAGTCCAGGGGATGAAGTGGGATATAAAATACACCAAACGCATCTACTCCACTCATTTCCATTCCTTAACCGTACGGAGGTGGGTGGCAGGGGGCAGCAGAGGAGACACAATCCTCCTTCCAGACTGGAGCAACAGCCTGTCCCCACTGTGAGGTACAAATATAAATCCATTCAATGTACCTTTATCCCGGCTCCCCCCTCCCCAGTGAGAAAGGGAGGAAAGTATTCCTTTCTCAGCCTGCTCTGTCCCATGCATAATCTTATAAACTCCGATCATGTCACCCCTCAGCCGTCGTTTCTCCAAGCTAAAGAGCCCCAAGCGCTTTAACCTTTTACCTTGCGCGGGAACAGCACGTGCTTGGGGCCCTCCCTACTTGGGCCGTGAGACGCTGTGGGGATAACAGTAAATGAGACTTAATGAAATTGCTGTAAGCCACTCAGAGTCCAGGGGATGAAGTGGGATATAAAATACACCAAACGCATCTACTCCACTCATTTCCATTCCTTAACCGTACGGAGGTGGGTGGCGGGGGCAGCAGAGGAGACACCTCTTTCCAGACTGGAGCCTGTCCCCACTGTGAGGTACAAACATAAATCCCTTCAACGTACCTTTATCCCGGCTCCCCCCTCCCCATTTTGCCCTTGCCTGGATAACCCAGGCTAGCCCAGCCCCATCGGACCTCGGAAGCTAAGCAGGATCAGCCCTGGCTAGTATTTGGATGGGAGACCACCAAGGAACACCAAGGTCGCTATGCAGAAGTAGGCAATGGCCAACCGCCCCTCTTGCCTTTAAAGCCCTACAGTCTCACCATAAGTCAGCTGCGACTGAGTGAGCAAAAAAGAACTCCTCCTCATTTTGGCCAGCTTGAAACTTCAGGGACAGATCTCTCAGTTTGCCAGACTTATCTCTTGGAAGTAACGGAGCTGGGACTCCAGCCACAAAAAAAATACTACCTTCCCCAAAATATCTGCCACATGTCTGGACTCGACCTCGCGGGCCCCTCACCCGCAGCGAACTGGTTCCCCCAAGCCCAACTTCTTGAGAGGCCACAAACAGCCTTCCAAAGGCCAAATCAATAAGCGCCGGAGGGCAATCATCCATTTCACCCACTCACCAGGCTGATGAGATAATTGCTTGCAAAAGGAATCCCATCAACTGATCAACGGCCTGCCGAAGGGTCGAAGCAGAGCTGGGCGCGTTCCAGACAATCACGAGGCGGAAACCCAAAAAATGAACGCTTCCCGAAATGTAATCACTCAAGAATCTTGGCTTTCTTTTAACAAAACAACTGGATGTTCTTGAGGCACCTTGAAGACTAACAGATCGATCATGGCTTCGACTAGAACCCACTCTGTCAGTTAGGGTTGGCAGGTCCCCCCCCCCCGGCCTGGGGGGGTGTGGGGGGGGGGGGGGTAGGGTTGGCAGATTCACGTTGGGAAACTCCCAGAGATTTGGGGATGGAGCCTGGAAAAGACAAGAACCAAAATGGGATACAATGCCACAGAGTCCACCCTCCAAAGCATCCATTTTCTCCAGGGGAACTGATCTCCGTACTCTGAAGAGAAGCTGTAGTTCTTGAAAAAGAGCACTTTCTGTCAGAGTTCTCTCAGCCCCACCTACCTCACAAGGGGTGCGTTCAGACGGGGGATTTACAACGGTTAGGGTGCCAGTTCCAACCGGTGTACTTACGGGCGTTCACACAGCGAACATCTGCCTCCCGTCCCTAACCGTTGTAAATCCTTTTACACCGTTGTACTCTGCCACTAGGTCCGAAGTGGTGGTAAACAGAGTACAACGGTGGCTTCCGATACAAACCGGCATCTGATCGCTCTCCACCGGTGCCTAGCCACTTCCGTCGGAAGCCTGAGGCTTCCGGCTTTCCCCCGCCATTTTTTTTTATAAACTAAGCGATATGCGCTCAGGCGAACCTTCGCCCTGAGCGTTTGTTTATATATATATAAAAAAAAGCCCTTACTTTACCGTCCTGGAGGAGTCCGGGACTACAGGGAGGCCAGGTTGGGGTTTAAACTTTAAAGGTAAGTGCTTACCTTTAAAGTTTAAATGTAGGGGGGGGGGGTGGGGCATGGGCAAAAATCGCCTG
>NW_015172027.1:14095-18919 GCF_001447785.1 Gekko japonicus | reverse complement strand
TCTTCTTCTTCTTCATTAAACAAATCTGCTCAAGTTACATACTTTGTGTGGAATTCAGCGTTCCAGACACCTAAGCCTTGTGCAGACGACCTGTTCCTGCGTTGATTCACCACCCACAGAGGGACAGTGGGCACAAGAGCACTGGCCGAGGGTGGCTGTCCCCCCTCCCCAATGGAGACGGGGGATTCCCCCACCCCCCAGCTATTTCCTGCTTCTCAGAGCTGACAGCATCACATCACTTCCGGGGAAAACCTAGAAGTGACAACTGTCCGTGCTGAAAACTGTGGCTGTCGACAGCTGCCCCCTCCGTGTCCCTGCCTCCTCATCTCCCACTTGTAGCCAGGCCAGGAAACCCTCCCCTGGACCCAACTCCCGCCTTTTGTGAGATCACATGTGCACCACTTCTGCGCGTTTGCGCTGTGCGGGCTTGGCAACCGCGCAGAGGTAGGTGACGGGGCCAGCGTGCCCATATCTGCTCTCCCACCCAGCGCAGTGGGTCGAGGAGGGGACAGATTGTGCTGGCAGAAGGGCTGTAGTTGCACAATGCTGGGTTGGTTTATGTGTAGATCAAGCTCTGTGGTTGGAAGTTTCAGAAGAGAGTCCTTGCAGATACGTTCTGAGCAGTTATCAGCTGGGCACATAGAGATTCTAGCCGACTTGCCTCTAAAATCTAGTTTGGGCTTTTGTGGCCTAAGTGGGGCTGGGGAGAGGAGGAGTAAACTTTTAATTTTAAAAAGGCTTCAAGGCCTGGTGGCCTAGAAACAATCCTCACTTGCTGCAAGTGACCGGTCAAGGACTATTTAGCAACTTGCTGAACAGCCTATTAGGAAAGTGGCCTTTTAAAAGCAATTTTCTGTGCCCCCTAACATGCGCTGACTTCACAAGACTGATGGCGAGGGTTTGTCGAAACAAGGTGGCAAAAGAGTGCCAAGGTTCTCCAAAGCCCAACGGTCTTTCCGGACACAGTACTTCTCCTACCAAAGACTGCATTATCAACTATTATCAACCCAGCAAGTGCCCTCCATTCCTGGAGGCAAGGAAGGCAACCCGTTTGGACCACTGTAGATTTGCTGATAGAGCTGCCACCAAAAAGCACAACAAGTATTGCTCATTCCTTGGTTCTTGCATAAGTGTTGCAGGAACCTACTGGATAGTGACTATGCTGTCCTTGGTTACTGCAGAAATTTTGCAGAAACCTCCTGGATAGGGTTTGCCAGCCTCCAGGTGGTGGCCAGAGATCTCCTGGGATTACAATTCGTGTCCAGGCAACAGAGATCAGTTCACCTGGAGAAAATGGCCACTTTGGAAGGTGGACTCTGTGGCATTGTACCCCATTAAAGTCCCTCCCCTCCTCAAACCCTGCTCTCCTCAGGCTCCACCCCCCAAATCTCCAGGTATTTCTCAAACTCAAAGCTGGCAACCCTACTCCTGAATAGAAGAAGAGATTGGATTTATACCCCACCCGTCACTCAGAGTCTCAGCGGCTTACAAACTCCTTTCCCTCCCCCTCCCCACAACAGACACCCTGTGAGGTAGGTGGGGCTGAGAGAGCTCTTTCCAGAACTACGGCTTGCCCAAGGTCAGGGCTATTTTGGGGCAGGAACGCACAGGAATGGAGTTCCGGCTGGCTCCCAAGTTGGCAGCGCCCAGCAGGAACTCATTAGCATAATAGGCCACACCCAACAGCAGAAACTCATTAGGATTGGCTACATTAGGGGTGTGTGGCCAAACATGCAAAGGAGCTCCTGCTACAAAAAAAGCCCTGGGTCTTGACAACAAACAAGGTAAACAGAATAAGGAGCAAAAGGTGGGCGTGGCTGATGACCACACTTCTGGTAACATGGGGGTGCGGCCTAATGTGCTAATGAGCTGTGCTGTCAGGGGTGTGGCCCAATATGCTAATGAGTTCCTGCTGTTGGGTGTGGCCTATTATGCTAATGAGTTCCTGCTGGGCTTTTTCTACAAAAGGAGCCCTGCCCAAGGTCATCCAGCAGGTGCAAGTGGAGGAGTGGGGAATCAAACCCAGTTCTCCCGGATTAGAGTCCGCGCACTTAACCACTACACCAACTGCGCCATCACCACAAGTTCCATTTTAAATCCTTCTCCTGTCTTCCCATGCATTTCCCCTCAGAGGGCTATGAGCTCTGCTCCTCTAGAATTCACACATGCACCTCTCTAGTTCTGTGGGGTTCTTAAACAAAAATAACTATCATCTGACAGACAGCTTAGCCTTGCTCCTGTAATTATGGGAGAAGGGGACACGGCTGCAGACGGCTAGCATTAGTGGAGCTCAAGCAGCCAGCTGAGGTACCTCCCAGTGGGAACGGAATATTCCCATGAGAAGGCCCTAATTGGTTCATTCCAGGCTTAGCCTTCCCAGGCAACTGCCCAGTCAGGTATGCCTGATAAGGTTAGTAAGCAGTCAGCTTCCAAAGCTTACGCCACAATAAACCAATTAGCCAAGGTGTCCCTGGCGCATTATTCCTAGACAACAAAACAGACTGTCAATTTCCTTCCTTCGCCAAGCTCCCAGTCAAGAAGTGTTTCTTCTTATTCTTGCTTAAGGAAGGGCTAATATCCCCCGGTGCATTCACGGGGATTTGTCAAAAGCTTACAGAAGGGGGTTAAGTACATCATCCCCTGTGAGGGGCAGTGACAGTGGTGCAGCACATGCAGGAAGTCCCAGGTTCAATCCCCGGTGTCTCCAGTTACAAGATAAATTGGGAGGAGTAGGTGATGTGAAAGGCTGAGACCTGAAGCAGCTGCTACCAGTTTAGGCAGCAAGACTAACCATGATAGACCAATGGTCTGATCCAGTACAAGACAGTGTCATGGACCTCCCTCTCTTTCCTTGCCTAAAATGGACAGGTGAAATTTAAAGCTGGGTGGGGAGGGAGAATTAGAGACAAACATCACTGTCGTTATAGCATGGGGTGGGGGGAGAGAACAGGGACTTGCCCAGAGTTTTTCCCTTATCAGCAGGTGCATGGTATACTCACTTCGGCAGCACATATACTAAAAAAAAAATATGGTGTTCACACTGTTAACAGTGTTGGACCAGTACCTGGGAGGCCCCCACTTGTGTCAAGGAACCTCGCTGGGTGAACTTGGGCCAGTCACACACTCTCAAGCGTAATCTACCTCACAGGGTTGTCGTGAGGATAAAATGGAGGAGTCCCCATTAGGGAGAAAGGTGGGGTACAAATGAAGTAAAAAAAATTAAAAATTATAATCCTGGAACCAAGTTTTAGCTCTTGGTTTCCTCCTTGAGGGGCAGGCAGGTCAGGGGTAAGAACTATCCCATATTTGGGGACGGCAAAGGATGAGACGGTTGGAGATAAGAACTATCCCATATTTCCTTGCACTACGCAGCGTAGAAGATGCTGGTTTTGAAAAGGACGCTCCAGCTAAATATTTCCTCTCAGGAACAGCTGACATGGTCTTGCTCTCTGCCCTCAAACCAGCCCTTCCATCTCTCTGAGGCATCCCGAGGGAAATGGCGGGAAAATTTTCCTCCCACACTGAAATGAGCCGGGCAGAGTGCAAGCTCTGAGCCGTCTTAATATCCCACTGTGGAGACACAGAAGCTGTTTTGCCGTGACCTTTTCCCCTGCAGTGCTGGTAAGGTCAGTCGCAAGGCACCACACTGGCAGGCGATGCTCTCCCACCCACACCATTCCACCCCTCTCCACACGGCTCCTTCAGGCAGACATTAACAAGAGGCGAGCAGATGAGAAAAGACTATGAGGAAGCATTTCCCAGGCCAGAGTGGTAACATATGAAAGAAATCATTATGGGCATATTCAGTAGTCTGTACCAGTGATAAACCAAACAAACAAACATAGTTATAGCTGTTCCAATTTCCCTTTATAGATCTGTTCCAATTTCCAGTTTTCTGATCACTTGTTTCAGTCTAACCATGTCATTCTGAGCTCAGCCAGGGGGGAAGTTTTTACCTTTACTACTGGGTTCCCTTGATCCGTTTACTCCTCCTGCAGCAATGGGCCCGTCTCCTGCTGATTCCGATCTATTATTCCTTCAGATCCTGTAAGAAGATCCCTTTCAACCTCTGAGCAAAACAGACCTTCGATTGGAAACAGAAGTCCTCCAAACTCTGAATTAATTTTCTTCCCGGGCAAAGAATTCCTGCTACATCGATTTCCCCCCCCCCTTTCCCCAGCATGCAACAGAAGGATCAAGTTCATCAACCGAATATACTTCTCAAATCAGTTAATTCCTTCCTGGTTTCTGTGCATTAATCAGTGGATCAAGTTAATTGCTTCTCAGTGTCCGTGCCTCCAGTTGATGAATCTTTTCTTCTACAGACTTTTTTTTTAATTGTTACATTCCGAAACAGTCAAGCGGTTAATGAAAAATCCTGTTTCTTTCCTGCCAGGCTGTGAACTGAAAGCACGTATTGCATCAGGGCAAAGATACGTAGATCCAGGGGATTTGATTGGAGTTAGAGCGTCAGCATCTCTTGTACCTCCCCAAAACAAAAGAGATCCACGATTAATACCCATCCCATGTTACAGCCTCTAAGATCTAAACAGGGCACTCCTAATGACACATTCCTCAGAGTCAGCCCAACTGAACAGACCTGAGTAGATCTTAGGGTCGCTCTCTAACAGTGTTGTCCTAACCAGAGTCAGTGTTACACCCTCCTAAGCCCACTGTCTTCAAGGGGCTTAAAAGGGTGTAACTCTGGTTTCAGATTGCACTGTTCTCAGACCAGACCCACCCAGCTTGATACACAGGATTTAGTTTTAATCTACAGCCACAAATATTTCCTCCTCAGTTTTTTCCTTTTCTTCACTCCTCTCT
>NW_015172027.1:0-14074 GCF_001447785.1 Gekko japonicus | reverse complement strand
TGAAAATTACCACTGATAGAAAGGTTTCTGTCAACAGAGCGTGATTTTCTCGCCTGACCCCTTCTACTGCAGCCCCCAATGTACCCCAAAATGATGTTCCTGGGGGACAATCTCGGGGGGTGGGGGGGGAGAAGCTGGAGGTTAGCAGTAAAAGGAGGTAACTGGCAAAAATCACATACCCCCTTCCACTGCAGGAAATGTTACGCAGAGCTGAACCCTTTTCCTCCCACCTCCTCTTTCATTCTTCAGCTTCCCTAGTTTCTTGTATTCTTGGATCCATCTTTTGAAATCAACTTAAACAACCAAAGCCAAAAGAGATCAACGGTACCATGGAAGCAATCCATCTAGATTCAGGTCACGATCCACCAGCAGAAGATCAATGCTGTAGGCGTTTGTTATTTAGTAAGAGGTAAAATTTGTTTTTATGCTAGTACTTTTTTTTAAAGAGGGGGGGAGCCCACACAGTTTGGCAGTCTGAAGTAGCTGGCCTGTGACTTGACTGCAAAAAAAAAAAAAAATGTAGCCAGCCATTATTTGTGGCCCTCACTGACTCCTCCGTTCCCTCAGGTCCCTTAGCATGGACAGAGGACTCAGAACCCCTCCGCTTTATGGGGATAACAATACTGATCTATCTTACTGGGAAGTTGCTAGAGGACATTACAGTATTTATGTGAACGTATGAAGATGCCTCACACCAGTTCATACCATCGCTCCATCAAGCTCAATATTGTCTCCAATGCGACTAGTAATGGCTCTCCTGTTACCCCTTCCACCAAAGATGTCAGCACTGAACCTAGGATCAGTAACACAAGAATCATGTGATTCCACTGAGTCACAGCCCCTCCCCAAAATCTGTGCCAGATATTATCATTACCCCAGTTATATATATCACAGCAGGTGTCCCCAACCTTTTTTGAGGCTGCAGGCACATTCGGAATGCTGACACAGTGTGGTGGGTGCCACCACAAAATGGCTGCCGCAAGAGGGGAACTCAGCCACAAAATGACTGCCACGGCTTAGCTTTAGTAGCACAGGGTAGATCTATGCTAACCGGCCTAAAATGAGGAACCTGGCATTTTTGACTCTGATAAACAAGTCTGTTGCAGAGATGATGGCCCAAGACAGGCCTGATGAAATGGGACATCTTGCGGTCTGAAAGTCCAGATTTACGAGAAGACAAGTCCATTCTTTACAAGAAGACCATCCCTTTACGAGAATATCTGTGTCTCAAGATATTTGCGGTGGGCTGTTGTGGGTTATGAAGAAAAGGTTAGGAAAGAATAAAGAAGGTTAATACCATGTTTGGCATAAAGGAATTATGCCCTTTTTGGGAAAGTAGTGGGCTTGTCTAATAAAAAACAGAAGTGATTAGGCGATCGTGATTGGAAGTTGTAACTCCTGACTCTCAGTTCTGGGAGGTGGAGAGGGTGTTTCTTATTTTTTTTACCACGCCGCGACAGGATAAATATCAGGTCCCAGACCTCATTCAGGTGTGTTCTCCCAGTGCTCATTGGGCGATGGGAGACACCCGGTCTGCAGGCTATAACCAAATAAATTCTGTTTCACTGAAGGAAAGTCTGTCTCCAGAAATTACTTATTGGTAAGAGAGAATTTCATTAACGACACTTTGTTGGGCAAAAAACCTACCTGGCCCCACACATTTGGCAAGCGACAAAAAAATGGTCTGCAAGTGCCAGGGCGCCCCTGGGCACCATGTTGGAGAGCCCCCGTATCACAGGACCTCAGCCATGCTCAAATCAGAAAGAGTCTGTTACTGACCTGACCTTTCCAAACATGACTGCAAGGCATTTGGAAACCAGAGGGACCACAAGCCAGTCACAGACCTCATTATATGCCTCAATAGGGCCAAGTCAAGAAGATCTGCCTTGCTATTGATGCCAAAGAGGCTTCACACGCTAAGCTGAGAAAACAGTTTGTTTGATTCTGTCCGCGGACAAGGTCTCTTTTGTTTCCACAGCACAGAAATGAGAATACTTTGCTAGCAGGCAAAATATGCGACGGCCTCTCGGGGTATGTTCATCCTTTGGCTGAACAGCTATCAAAACTGGGGGAAGCGAGTACAATTCTAAAATTAATCTGGAACACAGCTGCTGGTTTAGAGAACGCTACGGTTCTTAAAAATGCTTTTACTAGGGTGCTAATGCTTCACCAATTCATCAAGCCAATCAAAATACTTAAGAAAACCCTTTTGGCTGATTTAAAAAGAGGCTCTGGTTAATCAGGCACACTGTTTTTTTAAAAAAAAGATTGTGATGGTTAAAAAAAGGCAATAAGGTTTGTACTGCACTGGTAAACCAAAGTAATTATTTTTTATATATATAAGACACTTATACCTCCACTTTTCCCCCCACAGGCACCTAAAGTGGCTTATAGCATTACTCTCCCCCCTCCATTTTAGCCTCACAACAACCATCTTATGAGGTAGGCTACTCTGAGGGAATGTGACTGGCCCAAGGACACCCAGTAAACTTCTACGGAACAGTGGGGATTTGCACTCGGGTCCCAGATCCTCTCCCAACGCTCTAACCACTACACCACACTGTACTTGTAAAGACGGTCGATAGGTGGCGCCATTTCAGAAGAGGCATTTCCCTCCTGCATCATCGAAAAAACAAAACAGAATCCCCTTCTTCTTCAGAAATCATTGCAATTAACTGATGAGGAAGTCTTTAACAGGGTGACAAGCTGTAGCTTTAACAAACTGGATAACTACCACACCCTGATCCCTGGCAGTAGCAAACTGATGGTAATGGGCAGGGATTCTGCCCACCAGCCTCTCAAAGCACCACAGACTGACGGCTGGCTTTCAAATAAGCCCTGAGCGTCTCCATTCCAAAAACAGCCTCCATTGACAGAGCAAAGACTCTGCAACACCCTCGACGCGCTGCTGTTGCAAACTACTCAGCCACCCAGACCGTCTCCTTGGCTACATCCTGGCAGTCGGTCACCATGCTTTTACAGAGCAGTGAAGCCTCATTTATTTGTCAGTCAATGCTCGGCCTGCCAGTCCCCATACATTAGCCTGGTCCCCATCATTAGCCTAGAGCCACACTTAATTGTTGGTGTTAACCCTGAGTCAGCCTATCCATTCCTTTCTCCATCACATGCAGCCCCTGCTTTCTTGGCCTGTCACAGTGGCAGAGATGCGACTGGCCAAGGCCCATACTCAGCTGCGCCTCCAAAAACGTGCGCCCTGCATAATGTAGCATCATGTTTCTAAGGAAAATGGGGCAGCGGGGGTCACTGTGGAAGTGTGTTTACCACACTCAAATGAGCCGTCTCCTCTCCAAAGCTGAGCTCAAGCAAAACCAGCTCAGCAGAATCAGGTTAGGCTTAGGGTCGATGGGCTAGTCCCTGTAACGTCATGAACTTATCACCCCAGAGATGTTTTTTTCCAATTTGAAAAGAAAACAAATTATGTCGTGAACAAATATTCAACTGAGTAAATTCACAAGTGGTGCGGAGGGGGGGGGTTGAAAAAGAAAGCCGGTACCTTGTCTGACGACAGACGACAGAGCCATCATTCATAGAGCTGGCAAATATATCGGGTAAGGTATTGTGAAGGTGGGTAGAAGTCAGACTACTACCATGGGAGGGGGGGGGAGAAAAACCAGCACACTGAGTCTCATCTTAAAATATGCTTGTACACACTCTAGTTTTGGTTTATGTTTTTCCTGACCTCTGCTATGGATTTTTTTTAATGGCCTACACCCACCACTATATATGCTGTACTCTTTTGACTGGGCCCATTTGTATGCATTCCTGTGATTCAAGGCAGAGCAGAGTTATGTTTACCATTAACAGCCCCTACTTATTCTATTGGGACACCCCTTCCAGCCCTGATTTCTGTCACCTTTTTTATCCTGTCCTTCCTTTGGGGAATTCAGAGTACTACACATATTTCTCGCCTCCCCAAAGTCCTGTGAGACAGCTTAGACACAGAGAGAAAGAATTCCAGAAAGCTTTGTGGCAGAGTAGAGATTGGAACCCAGGTCTTTCAGGTCCATACTTTAACCACTACACACCACTTCTGCATTCTGAAACGTCACTTAACAATGACCATACTCTTCAGCCCCATCGCCAAAGCCACACAGATTCCCTGCCCGATTTCCCAGGTTAAAACTGAGGCGCTTCTTGTGTACTTGTGGAACACACTAGGGACCATGACCTCAGCACCCCTCCCTGTTCCTCTATTAAATATTGCTAACAGCTCTTTTTTTGCTAGTAGATGGTGTAATCATTTACTTGCAATTGCCTAGTTGGCACCAGCCTCTGAAACAGTGGGTTAGCAAGATGACCATTAAGAGTTTCCTTTAAAAAAACAAACCATAAAACTTTGGTTATCAGCACGTTTAATTTTCTCTATGGATCTACTTGTACTCAATACAGGTTGGCTTCAATTTAATCTCATTCAGCAACAATCAGTGGTTAAGATGCCGAACTGCAGGCTGTGAAAGGGTCGGTAGTTCAGCAGTTCGAGACCCAAGTGTGCCGCATGACGGATTGAGCTCCCGTCTCTAGTTCCAGCTCCTGCCAACCTAGCAATTCGAAAGCAAGAAATTGCAAGTAGATAAATAGGTACCACTTCAGTGGGAAGGTAACACCGTTCCGTGCGCCTTGGTGTTTAGTCATGCCAGCCACACGACCACGGAAAACGTCTTCGGACAGCACTGGCTCTTTGGCTTTGAAACGGAGATGAGCACCGCAACCCTAGAGTCGGATTCGACTGGCTTTCAAGCAAGGGAAACCTTTACCTTTAAGAAAGATATGGACATCACAAATAAACCTGAGATTTCGGGGGGTGGGGGGGAGAACCATGAGCATTTCATGGCCCATTGTCAGGCTTGAATGCAAAAAGCTGCCTTCTACCAATCTATCTATCACACCCTTGGTCTACCAAGGTCAATACTGTCTACTGTGACTGGCAGCACCTCTCCAAAATCTCAGGTGAAGGCCTTTCATATCACCTACTGCCAGATCCTTTTAACTGGAGAAGCTGGGGATTGAACCTGCAACCTTATGCATGGAAAGCCACATCCCCACATGGCTCCTTCCCTCCTTCACTTGCTATTGAATACCTGCTGGTCCAATCAAACTCATTTGTTGCAGTATTGAAACTTTGCAGCTTCAACAAGTTAAGAACATAAGAGAAGCCAATGTTGGATCAGGCCAAAGGCCCATCCAGTTCAACACTCTGTATCACACAGTGGCCAGAAATACCAGGTGCCATCAGGAGGTCCACCAGTGGGGCCAGGACATTAGAAGCCCTCCCACTGTTGACCCCCCCCAAGCACCAAGAAGACAGAGCATCACTTGCCCCAGAGTCCCTATCTATACCTTGTGGCTAATAGCCACTGATGGACCTCTGCTCCATATCCTTATCTAATTCCCTTTTGAAGCCCTCCATGCTTGTAGCCGCCACCACTTCCTGTGGCAGTGAATTCCAAGTGTTAATCACTCTTTGGGTGAAGACGTAAAAGTTGGGAGTTGGATTCTTCCCTACAGCTTTCTAAACCCCTGTTGTATCCTCAGCTTACCGCCAGTAGTCACACAGTGAAGACGCTTGTGCCGTGGTGGCAGCTGCCGCTGAAGTAATGTTTTGAAAAATCTGCACAGCCAGTCAAATTTCCAGTGGCCAGTCAGAAGATTCGCTGGGCAAAAGCTTCCCCTGGTCCACCCACTTCCCAAAAATACTTTGTGGGCACCAGAAAAAGTGTTGGCAGGTGTCATGGCACCCACACACACCATGTTGGAGACCCCTGGTGTAACAGTACACCAAGGGAGGAAGGAGAGAGGAGTGCACAAGTCCACAGATAAACCAGATCTATGCTGGTCACAAAACGAACTCCCGCTCATTCGTCGGTTCTGGAACGAAAGAAGCACAGAATGCACACAGCTCTTTGCCAGTGGGATAAAGCAAATTATTCAGTTACACCCATCTGCATTCCCATTTATCAATTCCATGTGCGTTCTCCAAATTTTCTGCCACTCTGAATCCCGCGGTTCATTTCCAAGGTGGACTCGGTGTCCAGACGCTTATGGTCAAGAGGCCACTTTCAGTTAATCTTCAAGACCGGGATGGAAGAGAGGAAGGAAGCTACCTTTTAGACAGCCTTACAACGCACTGAGACCCTTATCTTGGTCAGCAGACACGAAGGCAGTTCCCTCCAAAAGACAGCAAGAGATGTCACTGGGGACGTTTAGGCACAAAGATCCAGTTTGTTACGGGGAGAGCCCCTTTCTACCAGAAAACCTGGCCTCTCTGTTTCCCTGGAGGGAACAGGTTGGTCGGAAGCTGGCAGCCCAGGTCAGCGTGGGTCATTGAGGAAGGCAGTTTTGTAGCTGGGGGTGTTTAGATAAAGGAAACCAGGACCCTGCGGAGGAAGGAATTTGAGCCAAGGGGAGCAGCCAGGATGCGCTAAGGCGGAAAAAATGTAACACATGTTTCCGTTTAAATTCATGTTGGAGGGAGGGAGAGAAAAGACAGACCTACACCAAGGGAAAAAGAAGGGGACAGAGAAGCTGATCTATAGAAAGCTGCCTCATTTTGTGACTGGACACAGATCACTAGCCACTCCACCAAAATAAACCCCACAAAACATGAGGGCTTGTAAACTGTCTCTGGCATCCCTAGCTGAAGGATCTCAACTAGCAAACATGTGCCTGAGGCCACGGAGAGTCACTACTAGACAATACAGAGCCAGAAGAAATAATTCTCCACTTAATCAGTATACCACAGCTTGGGGTATTCAAGAAGAAGAGTAGGTTTTTATACCCTGCTTTTCTCTACCATGAGGAGCCTCAAAGTGGCTTACAATCACCTTTCCTTCCTCGCCCCACAACAGACACCTTGTGAAGTAGGCAGGGCTGAGAGAGTTCTGTGACTGGCCCAAGGTCACCCAGCAGGCTCCATGTGGAGGAGTGGGGAATCAAACCCACAATTCTCCAGATTAGAGTCCACCACTCTTACCCACTATACCACGCTGCCTCCTATCATCTGGCTCTGCAGGGTCATTGGGACATTTTTTGAAGTTCAGCCTCTGGTCACGTGGTAGTCTGAGGGGCTTAGTCCTATCTCCACCAAGAATTATCTTTTTTCTACCACAAGGATGAAGTTGGGTCCTGGGTCACAGTTCCTTACGCATCACAGAGGTACAGAAGACCCTCAGGTTCCAGAAGAGGTACAGAACTACCTTCAGTCTTGTATTTTCTACACATACAGTAACACCATGAAATACACAAGGGGAGGATGAAGGACTGCCTGTTTTGGAGCTTTTTCAGTTGCTGCTTCAGCCCTATGGATCAGCTGCCCAGAGGAAATCCAGAAACCCATAGTTCTTCTGCCATTTCAGAAGGAATATAAAACCAAATTGTTTAGGAGGGCTTCTGGTTCACCTGGGTGAACATTTGTAAGACCCCAACACTGAAGGGCAATTGCTTGGACTCTATTGTAAATTTGTTATTTCTGCTCAATTGAACGGGCAATTTTTTACATTTTTATGATGCATTATAGTTGCAGCCCGCTTTGGATTCCATCTTTCTAGAATGAAGGCAAGCCAGTTTGGTGTAGTGGTTAAGAGTGACGGACTCTAATCTGGAGAACTGGGTTTGATTCCCCACTCCTCTTCCACATGCAGCCAGTTGGGTGACCTTGGATCAGTCACAGTTCTCTCAGAGCTGTTCTCTCCAGAGCAGTTCTCTCAGAGCTCTCTCAGCCCCGCCTACCTCACAGGGTGTCTGTTGTGGGGAGAGGAAGGGAAGATTATAAGCCGTTCTGAGACGCCGAGTGAAGGGCGGGGTATAAATCCAACTCTTCTTCTTCTATAAATGCTTCCTCAAGGATCTTTTTTTCAGTACCTGAAGTTGAGGAAACACCATGCTTACTTTCAATGAGGATCGCTCAACATGGACTCCTCTTCTGAAACAGAAAGACACCAATCTGGACTGTGCAGGAGACTCCCAGAGTGAATTAAGACAACACTATTGCTCTATGTAGAAATCTGACAGGCTCTTCCATTTCATGGCCTTCCTCAGTCCTGTTTCCTAATCTTTTCTTTCCTTCACTACCCACATACACATCTGTCAAACGAGTCTTGTGGCACCATGAAGGCTAATAATTTTATCGCTGCACAAGTCTATTACGGACTGCAGCCCACTTCCTGTGATGCATGAAGACAAAACTCCATGTATCAAAGGAAGCAGATTTACCCTCATAATAAACTTATCCCAAAACAAAATTGATAGCCTGCATGATTTCACAGGACTCCTTCAGGTTCATTATGTGCGAACTGAAGGCTGCAAACTTTCACCATATGGAAGTTCACCAGGAGACGACCAACCCAAAGGAAGATGCCTCAGGAAAATAATGCCCTACTGATACATACAGAGACCCAGGGCTATTTTTGGGCAGGAACGCACAGGAACGGCGTTCCGGCTGGCTCCCAAGTTGGCCATGCCCAGCAGGAACTCATTAGCATAATAGGCCACACCCAACAGCAGAAACTCATTAGGATTGGCTACATTAGGGGTGTGTGGCCTAACATGCAAAGGAGTTCCTGCTACAAAAAAGGCCCTGGGTTTTGAAAACAAACAAGGTAAACAGAAGAACAAGCAAAAGGTGGGCGTGGCTGGATGACCACACTTCTGGTAACATGGGGGTGCGGTCTAATTTGCTAATGAGCTGTGCTGTCAGGGGTGTGGCCCAATATGCTAATGAGTTCCTGCTGTTGGGTGTGGCCTATTATGCTAATGAGTTCCTGTCTGGGCTTTTTCTACAAAAAGAGCCCTGCAGAGACCCTATATTATCATATTATACCAATAGCCAGAATGATGTCAACGTTGGACTAGGAACTGGAAGATGCAGCTTCGTATTCCCAACCTGCCATGGAAGCTCACTGGACCTCGGGCCTGTAGTTTAACTTCTCTCACAGGATTGTCAGTATGAGGATAACATGAGGGAGGGGAAAACGATACCCCACTTGGGAAGAGAAGCGAGGTATGAATAACTACATAAAACCACGAACAAAGCATATTGGCAGTCTGAATCCTCTTAGTCTGGTTTACTTTCCATGTATGTACAGAAGGCCTATATTGTTTCTTTGACCTTCAACTGCCCATTCAGGACACTTAACTGGGTTAACACCTTGATGCACTGTGGGTCACAGCCATGGCATCACCGCCATTTTCTTTTTTTATTTACCCGGCTTTTCTTCCTAAGAGAAAGAACCAAACTGGCATGATAGGACCCCTGTATCTTTAACAGTTACACACAAGAGGGAATCTTAGCTAGGGCAGCTTCTCTTTCTCCCGTGGGACATACTGTATCTTCGAAAATGCCTTAAGAACATAAGAGATGCCAATGTTGGATCAGGCCAAAGGCCCATCCGGTCCAACACTCTGTGTCACACAGTGGCCAGAAATACCAGTGCCATCAAGAGGTCCACCAGTGGGGCCAGGACATTAGAAGCCCTCCCACTGTTGACCCCCCCCCAAGCACCAAGATGACAGAGCATCACTTGCCCCAGAGTCCCTATCTATACCTTGTGGCTAATAGCCACTGATGGACCTCTGCTCCATATGCTTATCTAATTCCCTTTTTAAGCCCTCCATGCTTGTAGTCGCCACCACTTCCTGTGGCAGTGAATTCCAAGTGTTAATCACTCTTTGGGTAAAGAAGTACTTCCTTTTCTCCGTTCTAACCCGACCGCTCAGCAATTTCATGGAGTGCCCACGAGTTCTTGTATTGTGAGAAAGGGAGAAAAGTACCTATTTCTCTACCTGCTCTTTCCCATGCATAATCTTATAAACCTTCTCTCCTGCAAGAGGCCAGGATCCCTGTCCTCCCTTTCGTTTGTTCACACACACCCCAGACCAGTGTTCCCTCTAAGCTGAGTTAGTGTGAGCTAGCTCACAGGTTTTTAGCCTCCAGCTCACACACTTTTGTCTTAACCCAAGAAGGATGGCTCCAGAGCAAACTAATTTATGCAGTAGCCAAGTCACTCCTTCGCAACTTCAATGCCAGTAGCTTACGAAGTACAATTTTTGCTCACAGGACTCCACAGCTTAGAGGGAGCGTTGCCCCAGACCAAAGCAGGAAGATGGGCACGCATCATCGAAAAGTATAAACTTAGCCTTGTGTTGCTGGTCGTAGTTAAACGTGGGCCACAGGTTTGAAAAAGCATCTGTGTTACAGAGTGCAGGCAGCATAATACATCTGTAATCTGTCCCATGCAATCATCTGCACATTTTACGTACAAGAAGCACGGAAGCTGGCTGTGCACAATATAACAGTCAGTGTTCAAATTTTAGTGGGGAATGATGGGGCAGTATGGTCTAGGGCAGTGGTGGCAAAGCTATGGCACGGGTGCCAGAGGTGGCACGCAGAGCCCTCTCTGTGGACACACATGCCATCACCCCAGCCAGGCCCAGACCATCATTAAAGTGTTGAATTCTCTGCCAAATAATTTTAAGTAAATGAAAGCATTTGGGATTGCTTATTTTACTTTGTTTGGATCATCTTATGTTAATGTATGAGTTGCTTTTTCTAAAGTAAAACCTCAGTATTCAGGTTAAATTGCCGTGTTGGCACTTTGCAATAAATAAGTGGGTTTTGGGTCGCAGTTTTGGCACTCGTTCTCTAAAAGGTTCACCATCACTGGTCTAGGGGTTAGGCTGTCAGAATAAGATATGGGAGAGGCAGGTCTAAATCCTCGCTCTGGCATAGAAACTTGCTCAATGTCCTTGGGCCAGGTTCCGTTCCTGCCTACCCTACCGCACAGGGCTGTTGTGAGGATAAAATGGAGGACAGGAGAATAACGCAAGCCGATTTAGGTTCTCAATGCGGAGAAAAGCCAGAGTATAAATGGAGAAAATAAAACCTTTCCCTCCCCCAAGCTTTTTAAAAAGGAACTGTCACGAAAGGGAGGGGGAGACAGGTCCCATCTGCCCTGAACGCAGCCCAGATTTAACTACTGAGAGGCCAACCCGCTCAGAATTCATCCATACACATACAATCCTTTCGACTTTCTCTTTGTGTTGCAGAAACTCCTGGGAGTACTCCGAGGGGAGTGATTTAGTTCTGCTGTAGAATCCGCATTCCTCGTCGCAAGCATGAAGGCACACACAAAAGTTTGCAGGGAATTAGCCTCCACTAATCAACCGCGAGGCAACTCGGGCCCAGCCTCCTTGGCGATACAAATCAGCCCACACTTACCCCAACTGGAGCCATAAAGCATAGAAGCAATCGAGAACAACAGGAAGGCAACACCCGGAATGAGGGAAAGGCCTCCAGATAGAGTATGAGCCTCATAAGGCCTTGTCAAGGAAGGTTATAGATCTTTTCTATTCCCTTAATCCCCTCCAATAAAGGGGGGGGGAGAATCACTGAGGCAGTTTTTGCTCTCCCCACCTTTCCCTTGAGCGGCTAACTCATTATTCTATCTCACTGCATCCAAGGCCAGAAAAAGGAACAGGTTGTCCATTATATCCTAATCCTCCCTCCCTCAGGGTGCTGCCAAAAAACAAAGAGAGGCCACCATATCCATCAATCAGTGGATTCTTGGTCTGGGCTGAGGAAGGGAATCAGTCATGTGAGATCAAAAATAATAAACTTTGGATGTTTCAGATCCCACTCTGCATCTTGAACACCAAGCGACGCTAGGTTTCCAGCTGGCCTTGGAGAAACGTCCCACCCACTGCTACGAAACTGTTATAATAGAAATTTGGGCAGCTGGAAGAAGAAGAGAAAAAGAGGCTGGATTTATACTCCGCCCTTCACTACCCAAAGGAGTCTCAGAGCAGCTTACAATCCCTTTCCCTTCCCCACAACAGACACCCTGTGAGGTAGGTGGGGCTGAGAGAGCTCTCTCGAGAACAGCTCTGAAAGAACTTGTGACTGACCCAAGGTCACACCAGCAGCTGTATGTGGAGGGGTGGGGAATCAAACCTAGTTCTCCCGGATTAGAATCTGCGCTCTTAACCACTACACCAAACTGGCCTGGAGGAAAGGGGGGGGGGTTGGGGGGGGATGAGATAGGCTTTTTTAAAAAAAGTGGGTCTAGATAGGATTCCCTGACCTGGGTAGCCCAGGCTAGCACAATCTCATCAGATCCTGAAAGCTAGGCAGGGTCAGTGTTTGGATGGAAGTCCAGGTTGCCTATGCAGACACAGGCAATGGCAAAGCACCTCTGAATGCCTTTTTTTTTTACACGACTCGGCTGTGAATTGAAGGCCAAAACAAAAAAAGGATTGTTTTCTGCCCCACATCACCAACCAGAGCTTCATTTCAGCCCGAGTTCAGTCCGGACATTTTATTTTAAAACGTGGGTTCTATTTCTTTAGATACCCTGGTTTTCTCCTCAGCGAGGGACCCAAAGTGGCTCATAACATCTCTCCCATTTTATTGTGACAACTGCCCTGTGAAATAGGTTAGGTTGAGACAGAGTGGCTCAGGGTCACCCAGTCAGCTTTCATCGCCGAGTGGGGTTCTGAACCCGGGGTCTTCCTGATCCTCTCACCACTACACCATATTGGCAAATCCTGTGCAAAGCCTTGTGGGCCCACGAAGCAACAGATGCATTCTTCTGAATATGTGCCTCGCACATTTCCTTGGCCGCCGAACAAGGGAAACCTGCTCCAACCTCCTGTCTTTTTAGCAACAAAGACCTGTTGAAATTCACTGCCCTCCCAAACTCCCCAGGAATTCTGGCCCCAATCCACATCTCCTTCCCTCCAGGAAAATCTAGGAATACCAGAAAGTCTACAATGCTAGATCCAAGTCCAGGAGAACCACAGAGTCCAACAAAATTCTGACTCCCTTCATCAGATAGTCTGGAAAGCTGATACCCCCCCCCCCAAAAAAAACCTTGTTGTTCCTCTCTAAGATGGTACTGGACTTTCCCTTCTACTGCCGACCAACACAGCTGTCCTCCTGAAACTACAACAAGGTTGTCGCAACCAATGTCCCTCAAAGCTGTGGAGTCTTGTGAGCGAAAATTCTACTTTGTGAGCTATTGTCATTAAAGTTGTGTGCAAGCGATTGGACTACTGCATCAATTAGTTTGCGCTGGAGCCCTCCTTCCTGAGCTAAGACAAAAACGTGTGAGCCGGAGGCTAAAAAACTGTGAGCTGCCTCACACTAACTCAGCTTAGAGGGAACACTGGTCGCAACTTAAAAAGTCTTTTTACTGCCAGGCACAAAAGTCTATGCCACTACACTTACCTCAAAAATGCAACAACAACAGGAATCTTTTTGAAGAGGACTCTACAAGCCCTCCCTGAATAAGGTTTTAAGTGCCCCAAACTGAAAACAAGAATTGAAGCTCATAGGCCGAGAAGCCCTTGCTGATAAAAAGATGACAGCCAGGACTCGTTTCTGCAGCACCCTCCAGAGTTCTTCTTTACCTTCCTCCAATACCTCTTGCTCTGCAATTTATTTCCTTTTCGTTAATTAAGGAGAGTTGGAGGAAAGTGACCATGTTGGTCTGCAGAAAAAGGACTTGCATTCCAGTCCAGCAGCGCCTTAAGAACGCAAAACCAGATATGGGGTGGGGGGTGGAGATGAGCTTGCAAGAGTCAAAGCTCCTTTGGTCAGAGAAGCCCAGGAGTAAACTTTGCCCCACTTAGCGCTAGAAGAGAAGCTGCCACCCTCAACTGGCTTACTACTAGGGAGTAGCCACACAAAGCTCGGCTGGGCTTCCTTATGAGCAAACATGCTCCGGGCAGCACCGTGGCTAGTGGAAGCCGTGCCCTTCCAGGCCCTGGATCTAGCGTCCAAGTAACCTGTCTCCAGTTTTTGCGACGGATCCCAGCAGCGCCCACTCCCACCGGCCTCCTCCAACCCTGGTTTTATTGCAAGCCGCAAGCCCACCTCCCCGCCCAGGACTCCGGGCTTCCCTTCTTCTGCTAGCCTCAAACACCCACCCAAGCCCAAACGGTTACCTCCCCCCACCCCCATTCAATGATCCAGAGAACCCAGGCGTCCGGCTTGCCGCCCTTCGCAACGGAGGACCCACAAAAGTCCCCTCCACCGGGACCTTGGATGTCGCGTTTTCTC
>NW_015172026.1:854265-858174 GCF_001447785.1 Gekko japonicus | reverse complement strand
AGAGCCGCATGCGGCTCCCGAGCCACTGTCTGGCCACCCCTGCACTACACTCTGGATTACAGCAACCACCAGCATTTTATTTTGTTCTCCCTGGGTGGCAGCAGGGAACAAAGAAAAGGGGGTGTCCTCTGGGGTACTTCTCCATGAGCTAGAAACCCGAAATTTGGTACACGATGGGCACAAGATACTCTGATTGCTCTACAAAGTAGAAAACAGTTCCTTTGTCTCAAGTGTATCCCACTAACCCTTTGGGGATACCCTTGAACAAGAAAATAAAAATGACCTGTTCTCCGATTCTTCAGTGTCCTTTGCATTCCATGCATTCTAAATCTCGGGCGCCCAGCTCAGAGGGAAGCACCCAGTGCATGCGAAACGAGAGCAAGTATCCTAGTAAAGCATCATCCTCCAACACCTTCCACTTTCATTACCGAACGAGAAAAACAGCACAACCCTCTGAGGGGAGCACTTTACACGAATCCCCCCGGCTCATCAATCAGTTTCTTTATGCAGCGTCTCACTGTCAAAATCGGGATGCTGTGGAAAAAAAATCATCCTTTCTAATTTGACGCCAAGGGGCATCGCTGGTCCCCAGAAATCCTCCAGATCAATCCAGCCCATTAGGTTCCTAATCAGCCCCCAAAAGACCTGGAGGAAATACATAAGTAACTGAGGGGTAATGCCTGCAATTAAAGATCCAGCCGGGTCCGTATTTTCAGCCACAGGATGGAGATCAAGTGTAACGGCCTCCGCAAGATATCGTCTCCTTGAGCCTGCAAAAGTCAAGGAACGGTCTTAAGGAATGAGAGGACAAGGGAGTATTGCAGTGACCGAAAAGGCGTAGCAAGTGAGTATTTTGGTGACCGAAAAGGTATACCAAAGAAAAACCATTTAGCCTTTATTCTCTGCTTCTAATTTGGAACATCTCTGACATGCTGTTCAGGTGGGTAGCCGTATCGGTCCGTAGTAGAAGAACAAGATTCTAATCCAGCGACACCCTAGAGACCGACAAGATTTTCAGGGTAGAAGCTTTCAAGAGTCAAAGCTCCGTTCATCAGGCATCCAATGAAGCCCGCTTGGACTCTCGGAAGCTCAGACCACATCTTTAAAGCGCTGCTAGGCTCAAATCCTGCTCCTTGACAATTCTGTGGTGGAGAAAGTTATTTTCTCCTCCGATAGTGTTTGAAAGCTTAAGTACTTAACCCCTGTATCCTACAAAGAGGCGCTTCCTTTTAATTGTCCAAAATTTGCTGTCCTGAGATCTAGTATTACAGAAGAGGGAGAGGGGGGAATTCTGTATTCTCTTTCACCCACCAGTAATAATTTGATTAAAAGAGACACCGCCTGTGGCAGTGAATTCCATGTGTGAATCACTCTTTGGGTGAAGAAGTACTTCCTTTTATCCGTTCTAACCCGACCGCTCAGCAATTTCATGGAGTGCCCACGAGTTCTTGTATTGTGAGAAAGGGAGAAAAGTACCTCTTTCTCTACCTGCTCTTTCCCATGCATAATCTTATAAACCTCAATCATGTCACCCCTCAGTCGCAATGCATGGCTAGGAATAAATACAGTGAAGCAACATGTTGAATACCGGCAAACAGATTGATGACTTACTGAACCAGTCCTCGAAAAATCGTCCCTGCTTGTGATCAGTGAACAGAGCATGAGCCAAACTGGCAGGTGTTCATATGTCCCTAGCCAGGAGTAAGCTACGATGTCCATGTTTGTACAGAATGCAGAACCGTATTTAAGACTAACTGTGGTTAACAAAACAAAGTATGAATCCAGTGGCACCTTTAAGACCAACAAAGTTTACTTCTGGGTATAGGCTTCCCTGTGCACGCACGCTTCTTCAGATAAACCAACTTCAAACATGGTTTCAGATTTTGGTTTTATATTCCCTGACAAACCAACACAACAACAGTGAGTGGCCAGGTTCAGACAGTCATCCTAATTATGGTTTTACATGAAATCTGAATGAGCCAGTTTATCCTACAGAGTCCTTGTCACTGCAACTTCTTGCCCTACTCCACTGGAACCTCATTTTTAAAAAGCATATGTTTAGTAGGCAGAGGTTGATACAATCCATATAAAAATATGGACTGGGACAACAACAAATTTATTCACAGCAAAAAGCCAGCACTCTACTGCAATACATGGAATGGAACAAATAATACAGTTGATTCCTGTCTTTGGGTCAAACATCAAGGAATATTTTATCAATAAAATTTAAACAATAATCATGTGTAAAGTACTTGATGGAGGCTAGGTATTATTAGAAACATGTTTCTAAATAATTCAGAAGGACCATAAGTTGGCCATGGTTTTCAAAATGTATTTTTTTTTACACATAAGCCATAACTTAGGAATTTTTTCTTTTGTTTTCACTTACCAGGGCACCACTGCTAAGAAGAATCATAAAGACAATGAAGGTTTCAAACCAGTTGTGTTCAACTATTCGGAAACAGGTTTTTCTAAGATTCCACCATAGTTTTCCTCTTCCATCTTCTACGCTAACTTGACAACACTTGAATTTTCGTACACAACCTGAAAATATATTAAAATCTGACAACCCATTAAAGACAACAACAAAAACCCTTCCAAATTACTTTGTTTCACGTTCTACAACCAAGTTATTAAATTGACATACTTCTACAAGAATCTGTCATCAACATACAGAAAATGTAAACTTGGCTTTTGTTCCTTCAAAACTTATTTTTCCCCCAACAATAGAAGTAGACAGAAGCCAAACAAAGTTGTCTGGCAGCCGCTGGCTTAATGTTACCTTCCCTCACCTTCTGTAAAACAAGCTTCTGGTTCTTGTGCTTCCTCAGCTTCTACTTCTGGTTGCTCTTCGGCAGGAAGTCCAATATCAACTGTGCTACCTTCAGAAGATGAGCTAGAAGAATTTAGTTTCTGTGAAGGAAAATAAATGCCATAATTACTGAGTTCAAGACGGAGCAAAACTGAGCAGCTTAGCTACCTATAGACTGTGATCAGATGGGCAAGTTGCTCCGATGTCGTGGTGACTCCCTACCAGCTTTGAAGTGCATGATCAGATGTCAGCATCTGATTCCCATCCTTCAGTTGTTGGACCCCTGTCCTCACCCCTGACTTTCCCAACACTGGATAAAGTCTGATTATGACTGAACTTGTCTCACCACAGATTTCTGGACGTCTGATCTCTCCCTTGCGCACTCAAGCCTCTTGGTGAAGTCTGATGCTTCTGGACCCTGGCCGCTTTTTTGGGGGGGGGGCAGTTAGTGATGTGTGCATAACTGCATATCTGCTCCTAGCAAATAAGCAGTTATGCGTATCCGCACATTAGAGTTTTCAAAAAAAAAAAAAAGCTGCCTGCCTGCCCTCTCTGTGGTGACTGTGCAGCAGTGAATGGTCGACCACGGGGTGAGGCAGGAATCAGGTGGTATGTCTGGTCACACATCTCTGGAACACATAGCTGTGGGGAAATTAAGGCATGGTCAGACCGTGCCAAAGCCTGCCATCTGATCGCAGCCATAGTTCTATAATCTGTTCTTGTAACAGGTCTTAAAAGGTGCCACTGGACTCAAACTTTGTTCTGTTCTTGTAACAGTATGTGATGTGATTTTCTAGTGTTCCCTTTAATGAAGTAATGAAGCCAGCATTGTGAAAGTTAAAGCTGGTAGATGGAGACCGGTACTTTCAAAAAGTAACACAGATAACATGATTGGTTTGGATGCAAACAACAACAGGCAGAGCTCCATTGACAGAAGAAATCTTTTCTGTAACCCACTGTCTTCTGTGGACCCCTGTACCACCTAAGAACTGTTTCTGAGATTTGAGTGGTCCTCAGGAATGACATGGGACAAAGTGGTGGGTGCTGCATCTTTAGGCTGAACTCCAAAGAAATCATTGAAATAATTTTGGCATGGC
>NW_015172026.1:851031-853328 GCF_001447785.1 Gekko japonicus | reverse complement strand
CTCGCTTTAAATATTTGAAAGGCTGTCATTTGGAGGAGGGCAAGGAGCTGTTCCAGTTGGCAGCAGAGGCCAGGACCCGAAGCAACGGGTTTGAATTACATGCAGAGAGGTATTGGCTGGATATTAGGAAAAACCTTTTCACGGTCAGAGTGGTTCAAAGGTGGAATCGGCTGCCTAGGGAGGTGGTTAGCTCCCCTTCACTGGCAGCTTTCAAGAAGAGGCCGGACGAATATTTGTCAGAGATGCTTTAGGCTGGTCCTGCATTGGGCAGGGGGTTGGACTAGACGGCCCATGGCCCCTTCCAGCTCTATGATTCTATGGGTTCAGCAAAAACTTCCAGTAGTCACATGAAGCGGCTTTATACTGAATCAAACCCTTGGTCCATTAAATTCAGTATTGTCCACTCAAACTGGCAGCTGTTCTCCAGGGTCTCAGGCGGTGCTATTTTTGGTCCCCCCCTCGGGTTCCCCAGGTGCCTCACAAGCCGCGGAGCGCCTGGGGAAGCCAAGCCAATCCAGGGAGGGAAGGCAGTTTTTAAACTGCCTTCCTTCCCTCAGGTTCCCCAGGCGCCCTGGTAAGCCATGGGGCACCTGGGGAAGCCGATCCTGGGAGGGAGCTATGCTGTCAGGGGTATGGCCTAATATGCTAATGAGTTTCTGCTGTTGGGTGTGACCTATTATGCTAATGAGTTCCTGGTGGGCTTTTTCTACAAAAAAAGCCCTGGTCTCAAACATTTTTCACATCACCCCCCTACCTGCTCCTTTTAACTGGAGATGCCAGGGATTGAACCTGGGACCTTCTGCATGCAAATACTCAACCACTGAGTCACAGCCCCTCTCCTACGAATCTGCCTTAATCTGAGTGACACCTTTGGTCCATCAAGGTCTGTATTGTTTACTCTGGCAGCTGCTCTCCACTGCATGCAAATACTCAACCACTGAGTCACAGCCCCTCTCCTACGAATCTGCCTTAATCTGAGTGACACCTTTGGTCCATCAAGGTCTGTATTGTTTACTCTGGCAGCTGCTCTCCAGGACCTCAGATAGACTTTTTCACATCACCAGCTACCACCAGGTCCTTTTAAATGGAGATACGAGGGATCAAATCACTGAGTGACAGCCCCAACCCTCTCCTCCTTCTCTTGTAAAAGGAGAGTAGTGATGCTTTGTATAAAATGTAGGTATCGTTACAAGTACACCAAGCTCCCCCATTGGCCTGCCCTGTAGTTTTCAGGGTCTCCAACCAAGAAACAGCATACCAAGAAAGAGCCAGTTTGGTGTAGTGGATAGGAGCGCAGACTCTAATCTGGGAGAACCAGGTTTGATTCCCCACTACTCCTGCAGCTGCTGGTGTGACCTTGGGCCAGTCACAAGTCCTCTCAGAGCTCTTCTCTCATGCACAGTTCTCAAAAGAGCTCTCTCAGCCCCACCTAGAAGAAGAGAGAAGAGATTGGATTTATACCCCGCCCTTCAATACCCGAAGGCGTCTCAGCGCGGTTCACAAACTCCTTTCCCTTCCCCTACCCACAACAGGCACCCTGTGAGGTAGGTGGGGCTGAGAGAGCTCTGAGGAAACTGCTCTTTCAAGGACAGCTCTTATCAGAACCAGGGCTTGCCCAAGGTCACACCAGCAGCTGCAAGTGGAGGAGTGGGGAATCAAACCCGGTTCTCCCAGATTAGAGTCTGTACACTTAACCACTACACTCAACTGGCTCTCACACCAAACTGACTCTGTTGTGAGAAGGGAAGGGAGAGGAGATGGTAAGCCACTCTGAAACTCCTTTGGGTAGTGAAGGGCAGGCTATAAATCCAATATCTTCTTCTTTTTCTTCTTCTTGCCACAGCCCATTCTCTGGAAAGGTCAAAGCTTCCTTATCAGTTCATTGGTTCATCTGGCAAAGACTCTCAAAGATCTCAGGGAAAGGAAGGTCTTTCCTAGCACCTCCTGCCTGAGATTCTTCATCTGGAGACAGAAAGGGGTAGGGGACCCATCTGCATGCAAAGCAGAAGCTGAGATTTAGCTAATGAAAGACAGACAGACTACAATCAAGCTCTGCATTCCTACATAATTGCCTAGCAGCCTCAACAGCCCAGCCTAACACTATCTCATCAGAGCTTGGAAGCTGAGCAAGGTTTGTTTCACTTGGATGGGAGGCCACCAAGAAAGTCTAGGCAGGGGTCATTTCGTAGAAAAAGAGGTGCAGGAGCTCATTAGCATAACTTATTTGCATATGCCACACACCCTGACATCACCGGAAGTGTGTCAGAAGGCAACACCCACCGCTCAGGCTCCACTGG
>NW_015172026.1:840560-851000 GCF_001447785.1 Gekko japonicus | reverse complement strand
AGGGGGAACGTGCAGATCTGTCCTCGCAGAGGAGGGAGAGCTTGTGCCTTAATAAAAATTAGTCTTAAAGGTGCCACTGGACTGTTTTGGTCCAGGGGGCCGGGGGAGGGAGCTCTGCAACTTACCTGGCTGCTTCCTGCTCTGACTGAGGACTGCTGGGAGCAGGGGGTGGGGGGTGGGGCTTGTTGCATGTGCCCGCCCCCTGGGCTCTTTACTGCTGGAGCTCCGCTCCTGTGCGCTCCTGCAAGAAATGACCCTTGAGTCTAAGATTGCTGTGTGGGGAAAGGCAATGGCGAAGCATCTCTGCTCATCTCCTGCCTTGAAAACCCCACGGTGCTGGGGTTGCGACTTGACAGCACACACTTATGGTGTGTTGAGTGCCATCAGGTCGTTTCTGGCAACCCTATGAATTAATGTCCTCCAAAACATCCTATTGGTAACAGCCTTGCTCAGGTCTTGCAAACCGATGACGATGACGATGGTGGTGATGACGATGGTGGTGGTGGTGGTGGTGGTGATGATGATGATGATGATGATGATGATGGTGATGATGATGGTGATGGTGATGGTGATGATATTGCCTAATGTGCAAACCATTTTTGTCCGTGCTTAAGATTAACAAACTTTATTGTAGCATAAGCTTTCGAGAAACACAACTCTCTTCGTCAGATGCATGGAGGCCTCCATGCATCTGACGAAGAGAGCTGTGTTTCTCGAAAGCTTATGCTACAATAAAGTTTGTTAGTCTTAAAGGTGCTACTGGGCTTTTTACTACTCTGCAGCAACAGACTAACACAGCTAACTCCTCTGGATCTTGTCCATGCTTGAATGAATGACGTTAGCCTCTTGATTTATTCCTTCTAGGACAGGGGTCTTTAATTTCTTCTGACCCTGAAACCTTTTAACCCTCCCCACCAGCATGGGATCCACTGAGCTGCAAGCCCATGATATCACAGTCATGTGACAGGAAGAAGGGGAGCCAAAGCCTCACTAATGTCAAGGCCAGGACTGTGGGCCAACAGACTGAGAGAGCCAGGAAACAGAAGCCAAGATTCAGGAGGTGTACCAAAGCAAGGAACAAACCATGGAGAAGCCCTCTCCACTGCTGCGTGATCCCACCTCTGTTGGTGCAAAGAGAGGTAGGAGACATGGAGCTCCTCAAGTATATGTTCTAGCAGCAAGCCCTTCCGAAAACCAGGTCCAAGGGGGCTTATAGCCCAGCAAGTGGAGCTCCACAACCCACATGAGCTTCCAGATTCACAGATTAAAGACTTCTGCTAGGTGATATGGAGCCCTTCAACCAGACCAAGGTCACCGAGTTCCTCATCATGGGCTTCCCAAAGTTGCAACACTTCGACAAGCCCCTCTTCTTCTTGCTCCTCTTCATCTACCTCTTCACCATTGTCGGCAACCTGCTGATTTTCATCATCATCCGCACCGACTCCCGGCTCCACACGCCCATGTACTTTTTCGTCAGCGTCCTGTCCTTCTTGGAGGTCTGGTACACGGCAAGCACCATTCCCAAGATGCTCTCGAACTTACTGAGCCAGAGGAAGACCATCTCCTTCCCTGGATGCCTCGTGCAAATCTATTTCTTTCATTCTCTGGGAGCCACCGAGTGCTACCTGCTCACGGCCATGGCGTACGACAGGTACCTGGCCATCTGCCACCCACTGCGCTACCCGTCCATCATGACCACCCAGTTGTGCGTCAAACTAGCCGCCAGCTGTTGGATCTGCGGCTTGCTAGGCCCCATGGCTGAGATCATCTTGGTCTCCAAGCTGCCCTACTGCGGGCCCAACAAAATCGAACACATCTTCTGCGACTTCCCACCGCTCCTGAGCTTGGCCTGTACCGACACCTCGGTCAACGTGCTCGTCGATTTCGTCATCAATGCTTGCAAAATCCTGGCCACCTTCTTCCTGATCTTGTTGTCTTACTTGTGGATTATCAGAGCCATACTTCGAATCCGCACAGCCGCTGGAAGGAGGAAAGCCTTCTCCACGTGCGCCGCACACCTCACGGTGGTGGTGATCTTCTACGGGAGCATTCTGTTCATGTATGTCCGGCTGACGAAAAGTTATTCCTTGGATTATGACAGAGCGTTGGCCGTCGTCTACAGCATCGTGACCCCTTTCCTCAACCCGATTATCTACAGCCTGAGAAACAAAGAAATCAAAGTGGCCTTAAAAAGGAGGTTTATGTCCATGACTAGGGAAGTAGAATAGCCCAGGGTAATCAGAAACTAAGGACACACCCAGGGCTCCATCTCTGCCCCTATTCCAGTAAAAAAAAGATTGCACGCCCCCTACTGAAGATACCGTGTGTATGCGGCCCGGATTAAATGAATTTAGAGTTCAGTGGCGCCAGTATTGATGTAGATTGTTTATAAATACTTGTTTTAATGTTTTAACTGATTATTTATTATTGTGTTGTGCGGCTGAATGGCCTAACTGTTGTTGTGATCCATCCTGAGCCCGTTCACGGGGAGGGCGGAATACAAATTTAAATAATAAAAATTTTTAAGAGGAGGAGACTGGATTTATACCCCGCCCTTCACTACCCGAAGGAGTCTCAGAGCGGCTTACAATCTCCTTTCCCTTCCCCTCCCCACAACAGACACCCTGTAAGGTAGGTGGGACTGAGAGAGCTCTGACTGAGAACTGTTCTTTAGAGAACAGCTCTGAGAGAACTGTGGCTTGCCCAAGGACACCTTGCAGCTCCATGTGGAGGAGGGGGGAATCAAACCTGGTTCTCCCAGATTAGAGTCCGTGCTCCAAACCACTACACTAAACTGGCTCATTTCAAACCCTTTGAAATACAGCCTGTTACTGGTCATGCTGGGAGTATTTTATCCCTCATATTATTAGACCTTCATGTTAAGAAGATCAGTTTGAGAGGGGGTAGATAATGACTTAAGCTAGGGGCAGGAGGGTCCCTCTGCTGAATTCAGCACTGTAGGTAACTGTCGCCTCCCTTGTTTCAAATGAACAAGAGCAGAATATCCTGTGCAAACATATGCAAACATGCTGCTTTGCAGGACTCCAGCCAGACCCCCGTTCGGGCACGATGATTGCAAGAGAGTTCTTTGTATGAAGAAGAGATCCTGGTCTAAGCGGGCAAAAGCTTCCGAGCTTAAAGATAACGGGTCGTCTTCATCTTATCTGATACAAACAGGGCTATTTTTGGGCAGGAACGGCTGGCTCCCAAGTTGGCCACACCCAGCAGGAACTCATTAACATAACAGACCACACCCAACAGCAGAAACTCATTAGGATTGGCTACATTGGGGTGTCTGGCCTAACATGCAAAGGGTTCCTGCTACCAAAAAAAGCCCTGGGTTTTGACAAGGTAAACAAAATAAGAAGCAAAAGGTGGGTGTGGCTGGATGACCACACTTCTGGCAACATGAGGGTGTGGCCTAATATGTTAATATGATGTGTGGTCAGGGGTGTGGCCTAATATGCTAATGAGTTTCTGCTGTTGGGTGTGGCCTATTATGTTAATGAGTTCCTGCTGGGCTTTTTCTACAAAAAAAGCCCTGGGTACAAATACTTCATTAGTGCTCAGACACATATTTAAAAAAACAGGGCTTAGTGTGAGGGTTCCAGACCTTTTTGTTTGGATTGCTGACTCCAGCTTGGGACACTCCTAGAGATTTAGGGGTGCAGCCAGGGTTTAGGGCATGGAGGCACCTCAAAAGAGGCAATGCCATACACCAGGCTTCTGAGATTTCGCCCAGCATGGCCACAATCCTTGTGGTTTTAAAGCCAAGAAACTTGCCTTCATCGTGGATTGTTTCCCAAATGAAATGCAAGATAGGGTTGCCGGCTCCAGGTTAGGAAATGCCTGGATACTTGAGGGGTGGGGCCCAGGGAGGGTGGAGTTTAGGGAGAGGAGGGACCTCAGCAGGGTTCAATGCCAGACAGTCCACCTTCTGATGGTGTCGTTTTCTCCAGGGGAACTAATCTGGAAGTCAGTTGTACTTCTGAGAGATCTCCAGCCCCCCCCCCCCAACGGGAGGCCGGCAAGCCTATCTGGGGTATTTAAGTGGCCCCTGGCTTTTAAGTGCCAAATGAAAGCATCTTTTGTTCTCTCAGACATTTGGACGGAGCTATTTTTGTACCCTCTGCTGCTGTTTTGATCTGGCTCGGTGTCTTTTAACTGCTCTGTTTCAGTCATAAATAGGTACAAAAATTTCCTTTCACATTCTGTTTACAGTTTTGGGCTTTTGATCACTGCCTTGGAGACTTTGTTAACTGGAAGGGTTGGATGGAGTCGTTTCCCTCCGTCAAATAACAAATTCTGCTAGGACCAATGAAAGCGTCACCAATCCTGGCTCAACCCTGTCCCCAAACTTACATTCTACACTACACATGAGTTCACCCCTGTAATTATCCCGGGGTATTTTTACATTCTACACTACACGCGAGTTCACCCCTGTAATTATCCCGGGGTATTTTTACATTCTACACTACACGCGAGTTCACCCCTGTAATTGTCTCGGGGTATTTTTACATTCTACACTACACGCGAGTTCACCCCTGTAATTATCCCGGGGTATTCTACATTACACTCGAGTTCATCCCTGTAATTATCCCGGGGTATTTTTTGTTTCCACATTACATTGAGGTCACCCCGGTTTCGCCCCACACTTGTCCCGGGATAAACAGATGCTGTTATAACCAGGGATAAATGCAAGGTATTGTGTCCCAAATTGAGCTCTGATAAAACCAGGGATGAGATCCAAGTGTGGAAGAGACCCAAAGGACCAATATCATAAAGGGCTCTATCTTCTCATTAGCCAAAATCCATGCTGCAGTAAAGACTTGACTACTGTAATTGATTCTATGTGGGGCTGCCCTCGAAGACATACAAGGGGGGAAATCCCATTGGTACAGCAAGGCAAGAGACGCTCAGAGATGGTTTGCCATCTCGCACGTGGGGGTGGAAAGTTCCATCAAGTCACAGCCAACTCATGGGTGACCCCTGGTGGGGTTTTCAAGGCAAGAGACGTTCAGAGGTGGTTGCCATTGCCTGCCTCTGCATAGCGGACTTCCCTAGTAATCTCCCATCCAAGTACTAACCAGGGCTGACCCTGCTTAGCTTCCAAGATTGGGCTCATCCAGGTCAGTGCCGCTGCACGGGGATGCCAGCCTCCAGTCTGAGGATCCATCAGAATTGCAGTTCATCTCCAGGCTACAGAGATCAGTTCCCCTGGAGAAAATGGCTGCTTTGGAGGGTGGCCTCAGTGGCATTGTCGTTGGAGTGTTGGGGGGGGTGCTACATTAGTGTATAGGTGTTATCTCCTTGAATGGGGTGCCTCTCTTTGTCTTAACCTGGGAGTTGCCCTTTGACCCTTCCCCTCTCTCTCACTTTGTCCTCTCCCTCTCGCACATGGCCTTCCATGAAGACATACGTCTCTGCAGGTCTCTCCTGTTGAGACAATGCCCCCCTACTCCGACACACAGGATGCCGGATTACCCGGCCACTTGTGACAGGGAAAGTACTTCTTAGATTAGGCTTCTTTCTCTCCTTTTGGCTGTAACATGAATGTGAACTGGATCTACTTGAATGAATGTTACGTTTACCTTTTTTGCAACATACTTCTTGGGAGGTGTATTTACTGCACTCAGTATCATGCTTCCATGACTGGGAAAATGCTGCTGTATTAACCAGATATCCCAATAACTGTGCCGCGCCAAGGTCCCTGTCTCCCCAGGCTCCACCCGGAACTCTACAGGAGTTCCCCAGCCAGCCCTGTCTTCATGATGGCAGACAGAAGATGGAGGAGGCTCTCAGCCACAGTCATAAGAACATAAGAAGAGCTCATCTGGATAAGACCAATGGTCCATCTAGTGCAGCATCCTGTCTCACACAGTGGCCCCAAACAGTTCCCCTGGAAGGCCTACAAGAGGGCATAGAGGCCGAGGCCTTCGCCTCATAAGAACATCAGAAGAGCCCTGCTGGATCAGTCCAGTGGTCCATCTAGTCCAGCATCCTGTCTCACACAGTGGCCAGCCAATTCTTCTGGAGGGCCCACAACAGGGCATAGAGGCCGAGGCCTTCCCCTCATAAGAACGTAAAAAGAGCCCTGCTGGATCAGACCAGTGAGGGTCCATCTAGTCCAGCATCCTGTCTCACAGAGTGGCCTCAATCAGTTCCTCTGGAAAGCCAACAACAGAGCATAGAGGCTGAGACCTTCTCCAGATGTTGCCTCCTGCGATTCAGCGATTGCAATTCAGAGGCTTAGTGTTTCTGGATGTGGACGTTCCCCTCAGTCACCATGGCTAGTAGCCCTTGATAGGCTCATCCTCCATGAATCTATCTAATCCCCTTTTAAAGTCGGGTCCAAGGATGTCGCAAACATGCCCAGCTCTTATGAGTGCCAGCTCCAGATTGGGAAATTCCTGGAGATTTTGAGTGCAGCCTAGGAAGGGGGCTCAGCAAGGACGTGATGCCAGAGCATCTTCGGTCCAAAGCTGCCATTTCCCCCGGGGGAACTAATCTCGTGCCTTAAGATCCATTGTAATTCCAGAAGAACGCCAGTCCTCACCTGGAGGCTGCTAACAGTACCAGCATCATTAAAATCAATGGGCTAAAAGCATGCAACTATACTGTAAAGTTACTTAAGCGATCCTCTTTTGGTTTGTTTTTTTCTCATTTGCCACCTACTGAAAACGGCGTCTTTCCGCTCATGCAAATAATGAGGATTCAGGAACCTTGTAAACAGGGGTCCATTCTTTCAGCTCAAGTTGCTGCCGTAAACAAGCCCAACTTTTGTTAGTCAGCTTATTCATTCCAGCGTTATCTCAAAAAAAACCCTTAATTAACGACACCCTAATTGTTGGAGTCGGACGCCGCTTTCCAGTAATGAGCCCATAAAACTTTTGCTGTAGCCAAAAAAGATTTTGCGATAGCAAACTCCGGCCTCCTCGATGGCCGCCCGCAAAGATATCCAAGAGCAAAGTTCAAGATTTAATCTCCACCCCGTTATTCGGAAATTGCTTTGAGCACTAGCTTACCTAAGCATGTATTTTGCCAGTTTGCAAACAGGGAGGGGGCGGAAAAGCGAAATGAACACAGAAACCATCTGTAATGGATGAGCAGCCTTTTTGCTGTTTAGCTGTAATGTGCCGATTTTGCAAGGATCTTAACAGGCTCAAACGCCTTTTCCTGATGTAGGGTGGGTCACGTAATCCTCAAGCATTGGACCCCTAAATGACTGTTGAGTGCTTTGTCAAATACACCTCTGGGAGAGGTTCACAGAGAGGCCATTCATGTTGCAAGGAAAATTTCCCTGCCCAGTAAATGGTAATTCCTCCCTCCTTCCCCCCCCCCCATAACCATTGGTGCACACTGCCCAGGAGATCTATATGACATGTGCTGGATGCAAAACACAGAAGATTCCTGAGTTCAGTCAGGACAGAACATTTCCATTCAGCCTCCCACCCCCACCCCCACCCCACCCATGTTAGACCTAATTATGTTGAGCTGCCAAGCATCTGGTCAGAAAAGGAGGAGGAGGATATTAGATTTATACCCCTCCCTTCAGTCTCAAAGTGGCTTACTGTCTCCTTTCCTTTCCTCTCCCCACAACAGACATAGAGGTGAGGCTGAGAGAGCTCTGAGAGCTCTTGAAAGAACAGCTCTGAGAGAGCTGTGACTGACCCAAGGTCACCCAGCTGGCTGCATATGGAGAAATGGGGAATCAAACCCGGTTCTCCAGATTCGAGTCAGCTGCTCTTAACCACTACACCAAACTGGCTCTGCCCCAAGTTCCTGTTACCTGGAGTGGCAGTAGGGTAAAAGTTTTAAAAACTCATCCACATCCCAAGCATGATTATTTGAGAACACCCAGAAACAGCAGAGGTATCTCTAGGCATCGCCGGAAACTCTGTGTTAAAAAAAATTGTGTCACTCCTGTTCTGAGAAATGTTTCTTCGACTGACACTAGCGTTGAATGGGGCGGATTCATAAACCAAATAGCAACTTGGATTCTGTTTTTAAATAAGATCGGCGCTTGGATGTTTGATTTTTTTTAAGTTTGTGTATTTGAGTTTATTTATTCCTTGCTTTTCAGCTGCCAAGCTCGCAAGGCGACTAATAATCGACAGAAGCAGCAAATGAGGTCACAATAAAAAGGTTGGATCCAGTGTTCCCTCTAAGCTGAGCGTGAGCTAGCTCACAGCTTTTTAGCCTCCAGCTCACACATTTTTGTCTTAGCTCAGGAAGGAGGGCTCCAGAGCAAACTAATTTATGTGGCAGCCAAATCGCTGGCTCACAACTTTAATGCCGGTAGCTCACAAAGTAGAATTTTCGCTCACAAGACTCCACAGCTTAGAGGGAGCATTGGTTGGATCCTGTAGGTTGAATCTCATGGAGGATTTGTGCAGAGGGAAGGGAATTCCAGCTGCAACGAATGACTCCTCCTAGCCAGCATCTCCTTCCCCTGATGCAACCAGAAATGCTACTGTGGGGGAACAACAGAAACCCCCACCCCAGAATGGTATTGAGGGCTGGGTGTCTTGTAGCAGTGAAAATTGCCCCCCATTTCCACCAGCAAAAATGCTATGTAGGATCTAAGCCTGCGGATCCCTTCTACTAACAGTACGGCTTTGGCTACCCAGCTGAAAATATAAACTCCCACAACGAAAAAGCAGCAGCAAGGAGGAGCAGATACAATAACCCATTAAATGCTGGGGAGAACAGAAGAGTCTGAACTTGGGGGGGGAAAGTGCTGCCAAATGAATATTTTTGGAGTGGGTGCTCCCTAAATGGATCTCCCGAAATGGCCCAATCTACCACCCACCTGACCCCAAAAGTGGGGTCACCCAAGGCAGCAGCCTCCGGAAGACGGGGTGTGTGTGTGTGTGTGTGTGTTGACTTTTCCAGAGAGGTGGCTTGATTAGCCTGCCTCTGCGTCCCGCCACTGTTATTCCTTGGAGGTCGCCCTTCCCGGAAGACAATCTTAAAAAACAGGCACGCCAGCAGGAAGTTCCCTATTTGTTTATTTATTTGATTTCTAGTCCGCCTTTCCCACCGGGACTCCAGGCGGATTACAGAGTGAGTCAATACAGTTGACAGGATGGGGAACCGATAAGCAATGCAGTCGGATTCGGGCTGCAGGAAATCTGGAACCAACCAGAAACCTGGAAACAGAACTGAAATGAAAGCATAAGTATTAACACGAGACGTTCAACAGTGCAAAAATTTCATGGCAGGATTTTACTGACTGCAACGGGCAGTACAAACTATATACGCAGTAGTACAGACCACAGTCCAAGTATCTTTCTGAACCATCTGGGCACACCGCAGCCCTGCTGGAGGCGGATACTGCCACCAAGTTGTAGCCTACTTCGGGCGACCCCCTCATGGGGTTTTCAAGGCCAGAGACGTACAGAGGTGGTTTGCCACTGCCTGCCTTTGTGTAGTGACCCTGGACTTCTTTGGTGGTCTCCCATCCAAGTACTAACCAGGGCCGACCCTGCTTAGCTTCTGAGGTCTGACAAGATCAGGCTAGCCTGGGCCATCCAGGTCAGGGTACAGCCCTATACCTGTGCAAAGAGGAAGAGAAGAAGGAGACTGGATTTATACCGCACTCTTCACTACCCAAAGGAGTCTCAAAGCAGCTTACAATCTCCTTTCCCTTCCCTTCCCCGCAACAGACACCCTGTGAGGTAGGTGGGGCTGAGAGAGCTCTTTTGAGAACTGCTCTTGAGAGAACAGCTCTGAGAGAACTTGTGACTGACCCAAGGTCACACCAGCAGCTGCATCTGGAGGAGTGGGGGAATCAAACCCGGTTCTCCCGGTCCGCGCTCCTAACCACTACACCGAACAGGCTGTATTGAAAAACCCTCTTGAATAATTCAGTTTTGTATAGTTTGTGGGACGCCTCAGGCAAGCCGTTCCATAAGGTGGGCCGTTCGTAGGAGCAGCTGACAGGAAAGAGAGAAGACAAGATTCGAGGGAAGGAGAGTTCTAGAAGCAGAAGGACCTGAATGACACTTATGGACGAGGTCACAGAGGGTGGTTTTCCTGAGTAATTAATCAAACACCTGTTGTTTTCACAAAGCAGTGGCTGTCCATCTCTCAGAGATGACAGTCGTCACTTCCTACAAACAAGACAAGATTTATTCACTGGCCTGGCTGAGCCACAGGGATCAGCTGCAAACTTACATTCTGCTACTGTCAGACATGGATTGCCTCCGCAGAAAAGGGTCAAAGGTGGGTGAAGATCTGGATATTAACAGAGTCAAGAAGAAGGGAAGAGGAAGAAGGGATAGATATATACCCCGCCCTTCACTACCTGAAAGAGTCTCAGAGCGGCTTACAGTCTCCTTTCCCTTCCCCTCCCCACAACAGACACCCTGTGAGGTAGGTGGGGCTGAGAGAGCTCTCCTGAGAACTGCCCTTGAGAGAACAGCTCTGAAAGAACTT
>NW_015172026.1:831921-840213 GCF_001447785.1 Gekko japonicus | reverse complement strand
TCTGGAGGGCCAACAACAGGTCAGAGAGGCCGAAGCCTTCCCCTGAGGTTGCCTCCCAGCTCTGGGATTTAGAGATTGGCAGCCTCTGAACTTGACGTTTCCCTTTAGTCACCCTGGCTAATAGCCACTGATAGCCACCATGAATCTGTCTAATCCTCTTTTACAGCTATCTGTACCTGTGGCCATTACTACACCTTCTGGCAGCGAATCCCACATTTTAATCACTCACTGCATAAAGAAGTATTTCCTACAGCAGCATCCAAGACACTAGTCGCACAAAAAAAACAGCACAACGCCTATGTCGGGCCTCTGAGACCGTTCAAAATGGCTAAGAAATTGCACGAATACCAAGGAAATTGGATCATCAGGATAGGACACGGAGCCAGCCCTGTCTGACCACACTACAGGTAATAAACACTCTTAAGGAGGCTGAAAGCTCAGGTTGCTGGGGAAACTAACAGGATTGAAGACCGAGCTACATCTAACGCAATTATGAACACCACGAGAGCCTATGAGCCATGGGATAATGACTGCAAAGTTGACTGGGTACCGTCCTCTGCGAACACACACGAAAATTGACATTAATACATTCCGGCGGAAAACAATCAGAGTGTGAAAAGAGAAGCAAGTCTCGATGACTGCTAAGCAGGCAGTGATGAAACCGGTGAGGATTTTGTGAGCAGGTGTTCGCTAAGGGAGTCGAGACCGCAGGAGTGACTGTGCAGTGACCACAAGATGGCTTCCAGAGGGGGGGTTACGACCAATGTTTCCCTCTAAGCTGTGGAGTCCTGTGAGCAAAAATTCTACTCTGTGAGCTACTGGCATGAAATTTGTGAGCAAGCAATTTGGCTACTGCATAAATTAGTTGGCTCTAGAGCCCTCCTTCCTGAGCGAAGACAAAAATCTGTGAGCTGGAGGCTGAAAAACTGTGAGCTAGCTCACACTAACTCAGCTTAGAGGGAACACTGGTTGCGACATGAGGCCACACAGAGGATGGAATTGACGGTGATGAGGAAGATCCTCCCGTTCGTTTGGGCACCAGAAACTGCCGAGGACAAAGGGAGGTGTCCATGTGGTTGTGACAGGTGATAGATCAGGCAAGGGAAGCAGCCGAAGTGGAGATTTCTAGCTGTGGAACAAAATGGTGGGTCTGACCCAGAAAGACGAGGAAGTCCAGGGGTGGGTCTCACAGCTGTTTGCTGAGCTTGCGGACTTGTCTCTCGCGAGCCTCAAAGGCTATCTTGGCGTCCATCAGCTCGCTCAGGACCTTCCGCACGGCCTCCATCTCCTGCTCGGCCTGCTCGTAATTCCGGACGAGTTCCTGATTCTCCCGCTGCAGCTCTTCCATCATCAGCTTAACGTCCTCGTTTTGGCGCCGGCAGCAGTTCTTCAGCTGCTCCGCCTCAGCCAGCAGGGTCTCCACCGTCTTCACCATCGACTCGACCTGGTCCCGGGACATGGCTGCTGAAAGGGAATGTGGGAAGGCATCAATGGAAAAATAAAAATCAAATAAATGTAGTTAACCAAGAACTCCATTCATCCATGGCATTACCAGCTCTGGGTTGGGAAATACCTGGAAAGTTGGGGTGTGGACCCTGGGGAAGGTGGGGTTTGGAGAGGGGAGGGACTTCTGCAGGGCATAATGCCACAGAGACCAACTACCAAAGCAGCCATTTTCAGAAGAACTGATCTCTGACAGCTGGAGACCAGTTGTAATTCTGGGAGGTCACCAGGGGTCATTTCCTGCAGGAGTTTCCAGCGGGAGCGCACAGGAGCGGAGCTCCGGCAGTAAAGAGCCCAGGGGGCGGGCACATGCAACAAGCCCCACCCCCTGCTCCCAGCAGCCCTCAGTCAGAGCAAGAAGAAGCCAGGTAAGTTGCAGAGCCAACAGGTCCAAAACAGTCCAGTGGCACCTTTAAGACCAATTTTTATTCAGGTACAAGCTCTCCCTCCTCTGTGAGGACAGATCTACACATCCCGCCCCCCCAATAGCTAGCAATCCAAAACAGTCCAGTGGAGCCTGAGCGGTGGGTGTTGCCTTCTGATACCCTTCCGGTGATGTCAGGGGGTGTGGCATATGCAAATAAGTTATGCTAATGAGTTATGCTAATGAGCTCCTGCACCTCTTTCTCTACGAAATGACCCCTGGAGATCACCATTCACCACCTGGAGGCTGTTGACCCTATATTGATTAAAGTTCTGGCTTCCTGCCTGCTATGGAACCTATCATATTCTTATTCTGCCCCTCCTCTAAGGAGCTAAGAATGGCATACGAGGCCCTCTGTCATGGGTCCTGGCTCAGCCAAGGCCGACTATTCCTCAGACAAGGATGGAGCAACCCAGCCTCCTCCAGAGTCAGCCCAGAAGAGGAACCTTTGCCAGCCCTTGAGGGAGAAGAGGCCCCAGCATCTGCGCAGGAGGTGCAGCAAGGCGAAGAGCCAGAGGTGCAGTCGGAGGGAGAGTCTGGTCCAGAGCCTGGCCCGGCACCCCCAGTTGGAGACACCTCGAGGCCAGAGTCCCCACCACGCTCACCAGAATGTCCCAGAGGCAGGGCACACCAGCATCTGGACATGCAGGAGAGAAGGAGGAGTGCCAGACCTCTGCTGTGAGTCTTTGCAGGTTGCCTCCCAGGGAAGGGAGGGCCCGGTTATAAGCAGCCAGGCTCACCTGCCTCGGTGCGGATGCAACCAGGCAATCTTGGACCTTGTCCCGGCTGCCAGCCTCTGCTCCTCGCTCCTGGCACTTGTTTCTTGGCTTGATTTGGAGTTTGCACCTAGCTTAAGTATATTGTATTTGTGGCGACCGGCCAGAGCCAGCACACCCTCCCCTCCTCCACATTACCCGCACTTAGGGTTCCCAACCTCTAGCTGGCACCTGGAGATCTCCCGCTTTTACAATTGATCTCCAGATGACCAAGATCAGTTCCCCTGGAGAAAATGGCTGCTTTGGAGGGCGGACTCTATGGCATTGTACCCTGCTGAGGTCCCTCCCCTCCCCAAACCCCACCCTCCCCAGGCTCCACCCCCAAAATCTCCAGGTATTTCCCAACCCAGAGCTGGCAACCCTACCCTCACACCAACCCTGTGAGATAAGAGAAACAGAGGCAATATCTGGCCCAAGATCACCCTGAGAGAGGATTTGAACTAGGGTCTCCGCAGCCGTGATCCGACAGTCTTGTCTAATTCATCACACTGAGGCATATTTCAGGAGAAAAGTCAGTTCAAATGCAGAGCCGGATCCACTTAGATCCGGATCCACTTTTTCTTTTCCCCTACATAGGTTTGCCAGCCCCTTACAGGGTTGCCAGATGATGGTGAAGGTGGGGTTCCCCCGCTCCCAGACACCACTTCCCCACTACTGATCAGCTGCCAGCGGGGGGGGGGACTCACCCATAAAAAGAGAGAGATCCAGCATCATAGAAGCCATAAACTGGCTTCTACCATATTTCCCAGAAGCCATAAACTGGCTTCTACCATATTTTTTTCCCCAAATACCAGAGTGTCCTCCTGATATCCTGGAAATGATGACATCACTTCCAGGTCACGCGGTCATACAGATCTCCCTGTATGAAGGCAAGTCTTCCCTGCTGCTCCTGGTAAGTCCCCCACACCACCCCCATCGGTTACCAGGAGGGACCTGGAACCCTAGCCTCTGAGCAGCGGCAGGAGAAGAGATTTTTCAAATGGCCTTTGGGACAACGGTGTGACATGACTTCTGGGGAAAAACCCGGAAGTGATGTCACACTGTGACCACTCCTCTCCATGTCCCTCCCTAGTCTCCCACTGGTTACCACTGGTAAATAATTGTCATTAGTTTTTTTCTCTCAATAGGCAAATATTTGGGGGCAGGAGAATAGGACCCTGTGAATTCAGGACTTTTCATATCCCCTCATGTAATTCCTAGCCAAGAGCCTTATACCATCGTAATCATTTTTTCCTCCTGGGCTTGCATTTGATTTTCAGCAGAAGGCTATAGATTGACGAGACGTGTCACTCACCTCCTTTGCACATCAGTTTTTAGTAGGGCTGCCAAATCCCCCCGGGGGACGGATTTCCCCCCGCTTTGGAGGCCCGATTTCCGCCCCCGCGGAATCGGGCCCCGGGGGAAACCCCACCCCCGCGTGCACGTCACAGGGAAGTGACGTCATGACGCCGGGCACGCTGGGGACGGGACACAGCCATTTGAGGGGGAAACATAGAGTTTTCCCCTCAAATGGCTGTGCCCCGCCCCCAGCGTGCCCGGCGTCATGACATCACTTCCCTGTGACATACATGCGGAGCGTGCACGCTTCACACGCGCACGCGCCGGGAGCAAACCCAAAGTCCCCCGCCGGCAGGTAAGTCCGGACTTGGCAACCCTAGTTTTTAGGTTAGACATCAAGTCAACTCTTTACTTGTAAATATTCACAAAGTAGTAATGCTGTGGTGACTATGGATGGAGAACTGCTATCACTGACCCAGCCGAGGGAATCCTGGAGAAGTGGCACCATAGACGTGCATTTTGAAAAGCCGACGCATTCATTTTTATGTCTTTGGTTACTCTTTGGAGCAACAGAAGATCTCATGTATATGCTCAGAAAGGAAATGATCGTATGCAGTTCCGCAAAGGGACAAGATAGGGAAGGAACCGCTAAGGACTGAGGAGGGAATATTTCACATCAGTGTGCCCCAGTTGGTCATCACGAACAGTAATGGTCATTGCTAAAAAGATTTTTTTTTTAATTATGCAAATCTGTATCTTTAATGGCTCTGCGAGAGCCATTCTGGAGGCCTGCTGTCAGCCTGAGAGGCAGAACATAAATACTTTTTGTTCTGTTTTTAAAAAGAGATGAGATATTGAGATCATGGTGAATCCTGGTGTGATATTGTTTTCTGGTGGGGGGCAGGAGTGAAGGCCAAGCAAATGCAGACTCAGGGTCATAAAACAAGGTCACGGATTCAGTCGTTTTAAGATCTACCATGAAATGTTTGGGATGAAGTACTGAACTCTCAATTCCATTCCCCTAGGATGAAAAGCCGTTGCCTGGTAACAGCTTCGCCTCCATTGGCTGTTTCTTCACTTATGGTAGCCTACCTGGCATCTACTGGAGTTTGTGCTGTAGGGTTGCCAGCCTCCAGGTGGTGGCTGGAGATCTCCTGGGATTACAACTGAACTCCAGGCGACAGAGAACAGTTCATTAGTTGTTGTAGATTTTCCAGGATGCATGGCATTCTAAGACCTGACATTTCGCCAGCAGGTGCTGCCTTAAATAGAAGCCTCCCCCAGCAGAGGGTGCGGCCAGCAGCTATTCAAATTCACCCAGGCACTCGATTACAGTCAAACAATGACCCTTTCTCACCCTATCTCAAGCAGCCAGGACTCTGCAACAATCAAAACTCACCCACAAACTCCCAGACACAGTCCTCCCACACAGTACCCTCATCTTAAACTGACCTACTTTGCAGGATTATTGTGATAAACGGAAGATGGGAGAATCATGTATGCTGCCCTGAGTTCATTGGAGAAAGTGTGGGACAAAAACGTTATAGATTGCTTGAATCTTAACCCTTCTCTGTCCAATATTGGGAAGGCTCTTCACCACCTGGCTCAGTGCTGCACTCATTTACTCTGCAATGGCCTGTCTTCCCCATTTAAAAGCCAAGAGGGTGACAACTCTTTTAATTAAAGATATTCCAGAAAATTAGAACTGTACTCAAGTCTGATTTCAGTTGTTTGCATTTTGCAATAGATCTCAGCAGCTGCAGGGTGCCAAATGGGAGGCCACGCATTGCATGTTGCCTTCAAGTCCATGTGCATGCATTAGAGGTAAGACACAGCCATTCCTCACTCAGAGATTTAAGCATACAAAGCTGCCTTCAACTGAGTCAGACCCCTGGTCTATCAAGGTATTGTCTACTCAGACTGGCAGCAGCTATCCAGGGTCTCTGGGTGGAGGTCTTTCACATCACCTACTTTCGTTGTTTTTAACTGAAGATGCCGGGGATTGAACCTGGGACCTTCTGCATGCAAAGCAGATACTCTCCCATTGAGCCATGGCCCTTCCCCTGAACCCAGCAGCCATGTTGACAAGTTATAATGAACACGCATAACAATCCATATACAGCATACACTTGATTTTTTCTTTGTATGTGCACTGAGTATTTCTCACGTTACATTCAATGCACATACAGCTGAATGTGTGACTGAAACCATACCTTTATCCAGGTACTGGTCCCCAGTTTTATTTGTAAAGTGAACTCGCATTGGCTATTTCGTACGAACAGATGTATGCACACACATATAGGAAGTATGTGTGTTCGCTATAACATGTCAACATAAGGTTGCCAGCTCTGGGTTGGAAAATACCTGGAGACTTTGTGGGTGGATCCAGGAAAGGGCGGGGTTTGAAGAGGGGAGGGGCCTCAGCATGGTACAAGGCCATAGAGTCCACCCTTCAACGCAGCCATTTTCTCCAGGGGAGCTGATCTCTGTCAGCTGGAGATCAGTTGTAAAAGCGAGAGATCTCCAGGCCCCACCTGGAGGCTGGCAACTCTATGTGAACAGGCTCTAGAGACCCGTGGGAGGGTGTGAAAAAAATAATTCCCTAAAATTCCTTGTCTGTTTCAAAGTTTGGTTCAGGCTTCAAATGTGGCCTACTTGTGGGTTAATACAGTTCAGAAACTGCCTTACAGAGACAGAGCAAGCTGACCTTGTGAAACTGCAGATAATACCCAGCTGCAGAAGGGAGTCAAGAAGCTTGGTACTGGCTCCTAATTAACTACATTTCATCCAATTAAGCACTTGTGGGAAAGGAGCCGAGCCTAGCTGCAGATTGGTTTTGTTTCCTTCCTCTCAGGTCGACCACCGCTTCGGTCATCTGCTTAACCACTGGTCTAACAAACTGGCTATATGTCATCACCCAGGGTCCCTATTGGTCTTTTAGGCCTGAGACCACTAGGGCCCCTCACCCATAAAAAAGTAGATTTCTAGTTTATTCTCAGCCTGTATGGTGACTGACTGAAATCCTGACATGCAGTCATCGTTTCACTCATGGCGGCCATCTTGACTGTTGCTCGTGTGAGCCAGATAGCCGCTACACCAAACTGGCTCTCCACTACACCAAACTGGCTGAATCGGTTTTAAATGAAGGTAGAGTGCAAATTGGTGGAAGGGACATTAACAGTCTGAGATATGTAAATGTCACCACATGACTGGCAGAAAACAGTGACGAAATTAAACGACTCGAGCGTGTCCAGAAGAGGGCAACCAGGATGGTGAGAGGGTTGGAATCCAAGTCTTATGAGGAAAGGCCGAAAGAGTTGGGTCTGTTTAGCCTGGGAAAGAGAAGGCTTAGAGGGGACATGATTGCAGTCTTCAAGTATTTGAAGGGCTGTCATGTAGAAGATGGAGTGGATCTATTCTCTCTTGCTCCGGATTGCAAGATTAGATCTAATGGGTGGAAATTAAGTGGGGTGAGCCTTGTTGCTCTTTGGGGGACAACCCCACCACTCCCTAGAGCAGGGGCCCCCAACATGGTGCCTGGGTGCTCATTGACACTTTTTCTGGCACGTGCCAAGTGTTTTTAAGGGAGTGGGTGGGGCTTTTGCCCAGCAAAGCTTCTGATTGGCTACTGGAGATTCGATTGGCTGTGCAGATTTTTATAAATGTTGTTTTGGCAGCATCTGCCGCCACAGCACAAGGATCTGCGCTGTGTGACTGAAGTTAAGCTGTAAGAGAGTAAGCGATCACACTGCAAAAAAATCAAAAGGCAAAGCAAAGCTGTGCAAAAGATGGGACTCCACATGGGGCTGCCCAAGAGAGTCTGCAAACCAAGAAACCAGAAGGAGACTGAGACTGGGAAGAGCAGCCATGAAGGAGCTAGAAAAGATCCTTAAATGTAAGGATGTGTCACTGGAGACTAAGATCAAGATAACTCATTCTTTAGTATTTCCCATTACTATGTACAGGTGTGAAAGTTGGACAGCGAAAAAAACTGACAGGAAGACAGTCGATTCCTTTGAAATATGGTGTTGGAGGAGAGTTTTACGGATACCATGGACTGCCAAATAAGTGAATTCTAGATGAAATCAAACCTGAACTCTCCCTAGGAGCTAAACTAACTGAATTGAGGCGATAGTATTTTGGTTAAATTATGAAGGAGAAGAGAAGAGGAGACTGGATTTATACTCCCCCCCCCTCCGCTACCCGAAGGAGTCTCAGAGCGGCTTACAATCTCCTTCCCCTTCCCCTCCCCACAACAGACACCCTGTGAGCAATGTTCTCTCTAAGCTGAGTTAGTGTGAGCTAGCTCAC
>NW_015172026.1:822856-831748 GCF_001447785.1 Gekko japonicus | reverse complement strand
AGTTTTATAGCCTCCAGCTCACGCGTTTTCGTCTTAGCTCAGGACGGAGGGCTCCAGAGCAAACTAATTTATGCAATAGCCAAATTGCTTGCTCACAACTTTAATGCCAGTAGCTCACAAAAGTAGAATTTTTGCTTACGAGACTCCACAGTTTAGAGGGAGCATTGGTCTTAGCTGATATTCTGTCCCAACTCTGACTTCTCCTGGCAAGCTCAGATCTCTGTCCTGGGACAATTAATCTGGCTGATAATAACATTGTTCAGATATACGCAGCAGGCCGAATAGCCCAGCTTAGCCCAAGCTCATCAGGACCTGGAAGCTAAGCAGGGTCGTCCCAGGTTAGTACTTGGATGGGAGACCACCAAGGAAGATGAGGGTCGCTATGTGGAGGAAGGCAATGGCTCATTTCCTCCCTTGAAAATCCCATGGATGGGGTCACCATGAGTCAGTTGTGACTCCACAGCACATTATTCATTCACAGAAATGCAGCACAGTGACTCATTGGGAGATCACTCGGAAAAGCAGGAAGATCCACCCCAGCCCTGCCCTCGGGAAAACCCCTCACTCACCAGCCGAGCTGTAGGCAGGCCTGAAGTAACTGTTGAATTGGAAAAAGCCTTCCAGTTTTCCCGCTCAGCGAGCTCTGGATAAGCAACTGGGTCTGGGCAGAGGCCCTCCAGTCCCGCCAACATGGGTCGTGGGAGGGCCGCTCGGCAGGTCAGCTCATCGGCACGGGGTCCTTGCGGTTGCCTGGAGCTTGCAGAGGGCGGCCCAGAAGAGACGCGGAGGGCTGAGGAGATGGATTAACGGGAGCTAAATCCAGCCATCCGGTTCGGAGGATTTACTGCCCGTATCCAGCCGCAGTCTTAGCTTCCCACACGGGAGGGAGGAGGGCGAACAGAGAAACCTTTCTTCCCCACAGAGTGCCGCTCAAGAGAATGCTGATTTTTCCACCCACTCCCCGCCTCTTAGAAGCTCTGGGGCACCGTCGCTGGGCCACCTCAATCTTCACAAAGCAGGCCGTGCAAACGAAGAATGACTTTATTTATTACGTTGGCGGAAAGGTTCACCTACTGCCTTCCTTTGCAGGCGGCACCCTCACTCGGCCTCCCTGGGGCTTTATTGCATGATGAAAGGGATGGCCTGGTGAAGGTAGTGGGCAGTGTTCCCTTTAAGCTGAGTTAGCGTGAGCTAGCTCACAGTTTTCTAGCCTCCGGCTCACACATTTTTGTCTTAGCTCAGGAAGAACAGCTCCAGAGCAAACTAATTTATACGGTTGCCAAATCGCTCGCTCACAGTTTTAATGCCAGCAGCTCACAAAGTAGAATTTTTGCTCACAAGACTCCACAGCTTAGAGGGAACATTGGTAGTGGGGTGAGCCTTGTTGCTCTTTGGGGGACAACCCCACCACTCCCTAGAGCAGGGGCCCCCAACATGGTGCCTGGGTGCTCATTGACACTTTTTCTGGCACGTGCCAAGTGTTTTTAAGGGGTTTCCCAACCCAGAGTTGGCAACCCTGTGGGATCCTTAATTACCAGGTTTCTTTTTTTCTTCAGTTCTCCTGCACGATGGTTTGGGAGGGGCTGCCCCAGAGGCACAGAGGGATCACTAGGGTCACCAACCTCCAGGTAGCACCTGGACATCTCACAGTATTACAATTGGTCTCCAGGCAACAGAGACCAGTTTCCCAGGAGAAAAGGACTGCTTTGCAGGGTGGACTCTATGGCTTTGTGCCCTGCTGAGGTCCCTCCCCAGGCTCCGCCCCCCAAATCTCCAGGTCTTTCCCAACCCAGAGCTGGCAACCCTAGGGATCACCCTTCCCGGGCGTCATCCAAGCCGGTTTCCATGCAGCCCGACCACAACAAAGAAGCAGTCACAGCCCAGGCTGGCCAGCTTTCAAAGCACCCTTTGCTAATCTTCCTAGCCTAAATTCTTTGCTGGCAGTCTTACAATCCCATTATCTCTGGCCGTAAAAAGAGAATAGATAGAAAGCTCTTTGGGCCTGGGAGTTCTGCTCTGTCCTCCTCCTCCTCCTCCTCCTCCTCTGTTCGCTTAAAGTAATAGCCTCATCCATTTTGATTTGCCTCCACAGACCTCAGCAGGCTCTGGCTTTGGGAAGCTCCTGTGACTAAGGGGCCGTTTCCATTCCTGCCAGTGGGGCAGGGAGGGTTAAGCCCGGTATACATAAATTTTGTGAGGGGGGGGGAGTACAGCCTGTAGTTAAAGGGTAGTTAAGTATGCATCTCTTTCGCTCTCTCTCTCACTCTCTCTGCAAAATAAAAAAAAATGAAATATTTTTAGCAAAGCCAAGTGGCAGCATGCAAAGATGGCGGGCGTGAATGGCAAAATAACATATGGGATGAAGTGGGGTTGCCATCTTTCCCCCTGGTCTTGCTCCAATGCCCAGAACACCAGGGTTGTCCTGCAGAAATTTTGCAAGTGACGCTTTTGCCCCTTGTTTTTTTTCTCCATGTCACAAGAAGGCAACAGGGCCATTATATATGGTTACTGTAATGTATCCAGCCTGACATGTCCGGACTTGCCCGGACTGGCCAGGCACAAACCTCACTAGCTTCATACCAATAGACAATGGGCCAGGAGGATTCTAGCCAGGCCCAATGAAAGGGCTAGGTCCCCAGCCGGGAGGCCAATAGGTCTCTCGGTTACTGTAAATAGTCTATCGGGAGTGGGGGGGGTGTTTAAGTGAACTTGGTGGCGGGTTTTCTGAACGGATATAAACCGGCCTGCGAGCCGGTCAGTTTGTCTTTGTCCTCAACTAATAAAGGTATGCTTAGCTGAAATCACTCTCCGTCTGCATACTTTTCAGTTACCAACCTCCAGACCCTGGAGGTTCTCCCAGAATTAATACTGATCTCCAGACTATAGAAATCAGTTCCCAGAGAAGAAATGTCAACTTTGGAGCACAGACTATGACATCACAACCCACTGACCTCCCTCCCCTTCTCAACGGCCCCCTCCAACAGGCAGCACCCCAAAATCTCCCAGAATTTCTCAAGCCGAAGCTGGCAACCCGACATCATGTCTGTGTTGCCTAGCAACCACTGTAAGAGGACGAGAGGATCACCTCTGTGTTGCCTAGCAACCAGTTAGAGGACAACTGTAGCCACTGCCACAGGCCAACAGTCTGTGTTGCCTAGCGACATCCACCAGACACACTGAGGCCTAACACTGACCCTCCCCCCCCCAGCAAAAAAGCCACTGCCACACTCTTAGTATGGAAGAGTTTTATTGGCTCCAAGCACGGCGTGTCTGGGTGGCTTCTGTCACGAAATTTCATTTAATTTTAGGTCTGGTGGTCTGAAAACAATCTGTCAAATAAAGGACACTAGGCAGGCAGGCAAAACACCCCCAGAGCTGGTCGGAATCCCGCCGTGGAGGTCCCTGGCCCCTCCCCACAAGACTATTCGTAGCGTTGCTGGCGTCTCTTGGCCGCCGATCGGAGCATGGCAGCAGCTACGCCCATCATGCCAATTGTCCCCACGGCAATGGCATCGGTGACCTGCAAGAAAGGGAGACAAGGCTGTGAGACGGGTTGCCAAGTCCGGGTTGGGAAATTCCTGGAGCCTGGGAGGTGGTGTCTGGGGAAGGCGGAGTTTAGGGAGGGGAGGGGTGGGAAGATCAATGGAGATGGGATGCCATCATGTCCACCTCCAAAGCGGCCATTTTCTCCAGAGGAATGGATCTCTGTGGAGATCTCCAATACACCCACCCAGGCAGGTTTATGTTTTTCCCCCACACCCAGTGTGCCTGGTGTGGTCACGTCACTTCCGGGTGACGTGACCACGCGCGCGCACTCCAGGAGCGAGCCGGGAGTCCCCTACTGCAGCGACAGGTAGGACTTGGCAACCCTAGCTCTGTATAGGGTTGTCTGGTCTGAATGACAAGCCAGCAGGGGACTTACTGGGACACTCCAGGAGGGGAGGGAAGAAGCATGCTGTGCCTACATCACCTCTGGGTGACATAGGCATGTCAGGGATGTCAAACTCTGTGGTTTGAAGCTAATTCTACCATAGAGTTTTGCCCAAAAACCAGAACATCTCCCCAGACACCATCAATGTGCCTACGTCACTTCTGGGTGACATAGGTATGTTGTATTTGGGGCGGTAACTCTCCCCCACCAGCCGGCTGGCCGGCACAGGGGGGGAACACCAGAAACCAGGGGATCCTCCAAACACCGGGGGACCTGGCTACCCTAGCTCTGTAAGGATAGCCAGCCTTATTATTCCTACACTACAGGTGGAGGGGAAAGATTAAGGCTCAAAAAAGTCCCGTCTTGCCTCAGACTGCCTACTGAATTGGTGGCAGAGTTCAGATTCATACCAGGGATTTCAGAATGGCTAACGTAATACACTAGATCTCCCCATGTGGACTTTTAGATGGGAGACTGTGGCATCCTCACTTCTCGGGGAGACGGTTTTACCTTTAACACACTCTCTGTGTACATAAAGTTGGTAGATTTCTGCTGCCACCAGGAATTAAAATTTTCAAATCTCCCTCTTTCAGTAAAATGACCCAGGGTCCGGGCACTTTAGAGGACTATGTGGCCCTGAAGAAGGACTATTCTGATTGCTGGGATAAGTTTAAACAACAATTTCTGAACTGTTGCTGTAGAAAGGAACTTGTAAACATAACTGGCAAAGCTTGGCATCACAAACAGTCTCTCAAACTCCAATACTCCACTCTGACAGGCTTAGGCCCTCAGTCTTATCTCTCTCTCATATATATAGCCACACAGGCTAAACTCTTTGTCTTATTCACACAGAATATACTCAAACTCTCATAGTCACATAGACTAAACTGTTTGTCTTATTCACACAGAATAGACTCAAACTCCCATAGTCACACAGACTATGCTCTCTCTCCAAACTTCACACACAGAATCCCCTCATAGACATCTCTCCTCCCACTCTCTCAGTCTTCAGCCAATCACATCACACTTATCTCCCTCTATCACTCGCCTTACATTACTGCAGTCAAACTAAACATTTAAAGAAACACCCACACCAAAACATGAATCATTACAGAGACATACCTGTGTTGTTGTTTTTAAAGCTGAAAGTAGTACTAAGGCCTACACACTCAACACTCTCCTCTTGCCTTGCGACCAGTGGGAGGGTTGGAGAGGATGTAGTCTGCATGTGTATTTACTGGAAATTGTCACAGAAAAGTGACAAAGGGTAGCTCTAGGAATCGTCGGGAACTCTATGGTTTTACCATAGTTTCCAGTGATTCCTAGAGCTGCCCTTCATCACTTCCTGTAAGAACTTTGGGCAAGTACACAAGACTGCATTTTAAAAAAAAATCCTGCCATTGCTCCAAGTGGAAGCAGGTGACAAGATCTGGGGGCAGGGAATCCCCCACCCCCACAGGGACTTGGCAAGCCTAGTCTCCTTTGTGGTCAAAAAGATTTTTGCAGATTTCCTAGAGCTTGAAAAACCTGCAAACCCCATTGAAGCAGAGACATTAGTGAAACAAATGGGTGGGTGTAGTATGGACAACAAAGGCTCCATCATATCCCTTTTTTTAAAAAAACAAACGGGTCCACCTCTACTCCTGGCACCTTCCAGCACAATCCAAGAATTTATTCCTCCCCCCCTTTTTTGTTCTCCTGCCCCCACCTGATCACTCATCGCAACTCCATATCGTAAGTCCATTACAAAATGTTCACAGTTATGGCTAGTCAGGTTATAGGGCATCTCCTTGCCCACCAACTCCTCTGTCCTCTGGAGGATCTTGGCAAGCGGCACCACCGGATAAGTGCTGTCGTGTTTGTTGTTCACTCGGTACTGGTCCTTCCGCACCACGACTTCCAGCCAGTCCTTTTTCACATACGCTCTGTCAGACAAGACTGCCAAAACGCTGGCAGCGCCGTTTGCGAGACGGTCGCCTTGTTGGGAAGGAAGGAAGAAACAGAGAGAGGGTTTAACAGCTGCAGACAGGCCCAGGAGGATTGTTTGCACACATTAACATTGGGCAAGGCCAGAGAAATATGACAAGGTGAAGGATAGGCAACCTTCCTCCCTGTCCTCCTGCCACTGAGTCTCATCAGCCAGTTTGGTGTAGTGGCTAAGAGCGCAGACTGTAATCTGGGAGAACTGGTTTCCACTCCTTCACATGCAGCTGCTGGTATGACCTTGGGTCAGTCACAAGTTCTCTCGGAGCTGTTCTCTCACGAGCAATCCTTGAAAGAGCTCCCTCCACCTACAGGACATTTTTGGCTTCTCTGGCTTTTATTCTGCCTTACAAAGGCTGCCCACCAACCATTAAGACCCCCATTTAGAAGCTATTGCTCCAAGTGCGTGTCTTAGACTTAGCTGGACCATACCAACTACACTGAAGTGCACCATATAGCTATTCCCATAATTGTCAGTAGATGGCACTCTAGCATAGAGATTTTCTGGTTAAAAGAGTAGGGAGAGAGGTACAGAAACAATTGCTATGCCCCCTTTCAGACAAGACTGTATCCTAAAAATGGATCAGGGAAGTTACGTATAGATGAGGCCCACAGATATCTGAAGGGACCACAGAGCCAAGGCCAAACCGAATACAAGTGGCACTGCTGCTAGGTTTCAGTAATTGCTTTAAGGAGGCCCCGGTCACACGGGAGGTTTAGGGCCGGAAGAGGGACGGATCGGGGGTGCAGCAAACGGGCGCGATCAAACCGCAACATCTGGGAAGCGGCGCGCACCCGTCCCCGATCCGGCCCTTCAGGCCGAAAATCCGCTGTAAAAAAAACCCCACCTACTGAGGACTTACCAGAAACGCCGCAGCAAGCGCAGTCGTCGGAGCGCCGGAGCGCCCGTCTTCCGGAGCAATCGAGGCTCCCAGCCAAACTGCGCATGCGCACACATGCGCAGCCGGCAGCCTCGCGCTCCCTTCCGTGGCTTTCTCCCCGGCATCTGATCGTCCCGGGGAGCAACTGCGTGGCAGCTCACGGGATCTGTGTGATCCCGCCGCCGCAGGTCTCTTTTGGTGCAGCTTTCAAAAGCCACATTTGCCCGCATCAATTTCCCCCCGTGTGGCAGGGGCCGGAAACACCCTTTTCATTTCAACACAATCCCTAATCCTTCAAGATATCTGCAGAGAAGTGGATGAAGCATAACACCAGCATGCTCAGGAGGAAGCCTATAGACAGTGGAAGGTATAGGGTTGGGAGGTTCCTGGGTATTTGGGGGTACACACACATGAAGCTGCAATATACCGAATCAGACCCTCGGTCCATCGAAGTCGGCACTGTCTACTCAGACTGGCAGCGGCTCTCCGGGGTCTCAGGCAAGAGGTCTTTCACATCACCTCCTGCCAGATCTTTTTAACCGGAGATTCCGGGGTTTGAACCTGGGAGCTTCTGCGTGCCAAGCAGATGTTCTACCACTGAGCCACGGCCCTTCCCCATAGAGCTTAAGGAGGCTGGGCTTTGGGAAGGGGAGGGACCTCAGCAGGGTATAATGCCACAGAGTCCACCTTCCAAAGGAACCATTTTGTCCAGGGCAACTGACCTCTGTACTCTGGAGATCAGTTGTAATTCCAGCAGATCTCCAGGTTCCACCTGGAGGTTGGCAGCCCTATGTAATGCAGATCAATTTGGCCCAGACACTCACACACACCCCAGAATCCCAGCACAAGGTCTGCCGGCTCCCGCGGAAACTTACATTCAGGGGCCAAGTGGACCACCTTGCCGTCTCCAACATAGATGGCCCAGTGCTGATAGCAAGAGCGGAAGATCTCGATGAGGTCCCCGGGTTTTATTTCATCCTGTGAGAAACAAATGGAAGGTTTGTGAGGGCTTGACACAGCTAATCCTTATTGGGTCGGCTCCTGTAGATTTGTTCCACTAACAGTGCACCTTTGGAATACTGTCACAGAATGGTGGGTACGACCCAAAAATGGCCGCCTCAGGAGGCACAAAGCCAACGATAAAATGGCCGCCTCAGGAGGCACAAAGCCAACAATAAAATGGCTGCCTCAGGAGGCACAAAGCCAACAATAAAATGGCTGCCTCAGGAGGCACAAAGCCAACAATAAAATGGCTGCCTCAGGAGGCACAAAGCCAACAATAAAATGGCTGCCTCAGGAGGCACAAAGCCAACAATAAAATGGCTGCCTCAGGAGGCACAAAGCCAACAATAAAATGGCTGCCTCAGGAGGCACAAAGCCAACAATAAAATGGCCGCCTCAGGAGGCACAAAGCCAACAATAAAATGGCTGCCTCAGGAGGCACAAAGCCAACAATAAAATGGCTGCCGCGGGAGGCGGAGCGACACAGAGGAAGCCCAAGTGAAGGGGAGAAGAGGAGTAATTTAAAAATACAGTGGTAAAAAAGGGGTGAAAAAGCATAAAACCAACAACTACAATTTAAACGATGTTATATCTATATCTGCACAGATAAACAACGTTTAATCTGCACAGCCAATCAGATCTTCAGTGGCAAATCAGAAGCCTTACTGAGCGACAGCCTCACCTGGCCGCCCCCACTTTCTAAAAACATGGGCACCATGTTGGGGACGCCTGTTATATTCATTTTAATCCCATCCTCTCTCCAAGCTGAGAACCTTCCTCTCCCCCTGTTTATCGTCAGGACCTCCCCACCCTAAAAGTAAGTTAGGCTGAGAGACAGTTCCTGGCTCCAGGTCATCCACTACGTTTTACAGATGAGTGGAGATCTGAACCCTCAAACCCTAATCAACACACCAGCCTGGCACTCAGCACCACCACGGACCCACCCCCCATTCTCAGCAGTCTGCCTCTTGGATTTACCCTCCTGCACATGATTGATTCAGCAAAACCACAGAGAACTCATTGTCCGTCCCAAAGCCCCCTACGCACAACTACCATTCCACACTCCCTCTACATTTTGCAGATGAAAGCGTGCAT